>NW_007248164.1:187474-252519 GCF_000164805.1 Carlito syrichta
TTTTTTTTTTTTTTTTTTTTTTTTTTTTTTTTTTTTTGTCCTTCAGTGGGAGCGTTTAGACAGTCGAGGAGGTTTTGTCCGGGAACAAAACGCAGGGTTGGGAGGTTTTGTGAGAGTGTTGTTTGTTGAAGTGGAGCTAAGAAAAAGCGGCGGCTTTCTCCTCATTGTGGAGAAACCAATCAGTGGTATTTGGAAAACTGTTAGCATTGTGCACTTCTTCTGTGCCCATTGTGAGGCGTTTCTTTTCACAAGGTTTTTTTTTCAGCCGATCCAGCTGGCCGGAATGAATAGCGGTGCAATGTGTACACGCTTTGTCCCTCGGCCTTCAAGTAGCCCCCATTGAATAGACTAAGTTGACACTGCGTGACAGTGAAACAACATAATAAAAAATACATGAGCCCCTGAATAGGAGCAGGCGCATAAATAAATAAAATGGGTGACCAAAACTGGATAAACTGAATGACAAAACGGTGAAAGGGGAACAAAAAGATATTTAACACTCTAGATTAGCATTAGAATGCGATCTACAAGGCAGAACAATTGATGAATAGGTTTACCGGCCAAGAAAGAAATAGACTAAATGCCCTTTGAATAGATATGCTTTTTGCAAGGGCTTTGAATAGATATGCTGCTTTTTTTTTTTTTAAGGACTGAATGGGAAAAGGTAAAGATGAAGCTATGCAAATGAGCGGGGGAACTTTTTATATATATTCTTTAAACACACACACACATATACACACTGCAGGGGAAGAGAGCTGCCTCGGGGTGTTTATAGAAGCAATAATTGCCATTATTAGCATTGTCTGCAGCAGATAGAAATTGAACAGGTTGGGGTAATGTGGGGTAGCTGTAATTATTCTTCTAATTAATGGTCCTTTGCTACTTTAAAAAAAAAAAAGGAAAGAAGTAAAAGTTATGCAGAAGTTAGGTTTCCTTGGGTCCATTTGCCTAGCGTTGGAATCTATGGAGCAGCGAATCTGGCGATTCCAAGATCTTTTAAAACATTCCAGGGAGTCATTTCTGTGGCTATGGGCCTAGGGCCTGATTCCACGGGATGCTGCGTTTTTGAGAGTCTAATACTGTGTCTGGCACATGGTAGGTGTTCAGTGAATAGTTGTGGAATGAATGAATGAATATGCATTTGATGGGGGAGACCCTGGACCTCCACGTGGAGGTGGGGGGATGCCAACGGGCTACCCCCCAAGGACTTTCACCTTTCCTCTCCCCGCCTCCTTATTTAGGGGGAGAGGTCCAGGTGGAGTGGTCAATACCTTCATCCTGAGCGTTTTGCCTTCCACCTACCTGGACCTCTAGAAAAGATAAAAACAAAAAGTGAGAGCGACTCCCCCCTACCTGCTTCCATCCCAATCCTCACTGCCAAAGTGAAGATGGAGAGCGATAAGGGAGTCCCCCACCCCCAAAGAAACATTGTATCCACCCCCTTAAAGAACTGGGATATAGTTAAAGTTTGGCTCGTCCGGGTGGCTCCCCTTGACCCCCTGGCTAAAAGTAACTCCTCGGCTGATCTTCAATGGACAGAGACTCTCCTGGTGGAGCTGCCTGTCCAAGGCAGGATGCGAACCTGCGGAGGTCTGGGATGTCCTTCCGGCTCCCTGCGCTGCCCGGAGGCGTCCATAGGGGAATTTGCCGCCAGTGACATCAATTTTTTTCCCCCCCGATGGTTGCTCCAGGCCACGGAGCCAACCCAGCCGTCCAAGTCTCCAGTCGTCATCAGCGCTGCTCCTAACTTCATGGAATGATCCCAATTGTAGCCTGCCGAACAGACCCGTCCCTGCGAGTGACCCGAGGCCCGGGGGGCTCTGGACAGCAGCTCCGGACCTCCTCGACGGCCAACGGGAAGGACGCTTCTGATTTGTGACAAAAGAGGGTGAGAGGGGACCCCCAAATTCTTAAAGCAGTGTTCTTTTCTCCCTTTCCTTTTTTAAAGAAGCGATTGAGCCTTGCCAAGTGACCGGGGTCGTGCATATTTTAAAGCGTAACCTGAGCCTTCCCTGGGTTCCAGCTTCAGTGAAAACTTGCAAATTCCTAGAAAAATGGGAAAGTCTGTAAAACCTGCGAAGAGCGCTATCCGGATGAAGTATTCGTAGGCGATCCGGAGACAAAACCTACGGCGATTTGGGGTGCTGAGCGTTTGCGGGGGAGGCTGGGACCTGTCGGAGTGGGTTTCCGGGGTCAGGGCGGCTGCTGGGCTTCCGACGACGCGGCCCCGCAGGGCTCGGAGCTCGGTAGCCTTCGCGTTGCGACCCCCTCCCGGCCCGGCCCCTCACTGCACGCTTGGTCAGGTAGACTCCAGTATCCTCGGCAGGGCCGCCCCATCATTCACACTTGACTGGAGAAAATAAAACCGGCTTTGGCTTTTTAATTCCTTTTGAAGATGTCTCTACCTGATTTCCAACCTCCTCCGAGTTCCTGGCTCGATTGGGGGAGGGGCCACTTGGAGACTTACTGACCAACAGGAGAAATTTGGGCCCTGATGGCAAACACCCCGTCGCTCCCCTGGAGTGCATTTATGATCATATTAGCCGAGGACCTGAAGACACACGGCCTATGACTCATTTCGAGCCTCTGGGCAAGGAATTCTATTGAGATCGACCCGTTGAGATCGACCAGTAAGACCAGATTTCTTAAGGGAAAAATCACCAGTACGTCCTCAGACTCTCTTCCAGGAATGAGAGGACTGGGCTGTCGATTTCGCTCGAGCACCCTCTTCCCTAACCCGCCCCAACCGTTTTATTCTGGGATCACCCTAAGGCAATTAGCCATTTGCAGAAAGCTTGAAATCCCGACGAGGGGGAGGAGGCGCCGTCTAGGATGCCAGAGCCCGAGCAGGGATTTTTCCGGTTGTCTGCACAGGCCACTTTCTCATGAGGTCGGAAGTGGACAGGAGACTCCTGAAGAAGAGGAACAGCCTTGAAAAGGACTCTCGAGCTCAGGAGTCAGGGCAAGGGGCAAGCTTCCGAGGTGTCTCCACCTCGTAGGTGGATTTGTCGCTAGGGTGCGGTGTCCCTCTGGGAGCCGCCCAGCCTGTCCTCCTCAGAGTTCTCCGCAGGTATAGACATCGAGTTCCAGGGATCCTGGAGCACTTTCTCAGTATGTCCTGAGGGGATTTCATGTTCCCAAAGCTCGTTCACACACGGACACGCACACACAGACATACACACACACGCTGGGTTTGGAGTGGATCCCAGTTTCTTTCTCTCCACGTGATAAACCCCAGATTCCGAAGTCACCCCCCAGATTCCAACAGAGGAGTGGTCTATGCGGGCATGCATCGGGATTCAGGGAATCTTGTGTGGGACCGGACAGCAAACAGACACCAGGGAATTCCGCCCAACAAACTTGTGGGCGGGTGCTCTCCCTTGCTTCCTCCCAATTAACTGAATTTTCGGTAAGGGTGTTTCTTTTACGTTGAATTATCTGAGGCCCGGTGCGGTGGCTCATGCCTGTAATTCCAGCACCTTGGGAGGCCAAGGTGGGAGCATCGCTACAGCGCAGGAGTTCTTGATCAGTCTGGGGGACATAGCAAGACCTCCTCTCTACAAAAATAAAAATAAAATTAAAAAACATTAGCCAGGCATGGTGATGCCGGCCTGGAGGCTGAGGTGGGAGGATCGCCTGAGCCCAGGAGGTCGAGGCTGCTGTGAACTGTGATCGATCCGTGCCACTGCACTGCCTCCTGGGCAACAGAGTGAGACCCCTACTCAAGAAATATATAAATAAATGGATAGCTAGATAGATAGACAGAATCATCCAAATGACCGCTTAGCTGGCCTTACTCTGCCTGCATAGACCGGCTCGGTGAGAGCGAGGGACATACGGAGAGCCCGGGAGAGGGCACTCCATCAGGGCAGTATAGGAAAAGTAGGGCGCTCGGCGAGACCCGAAGGAAAGGAAGGAACCAGGACGACAGCAGAACCGCAGCTCTGCCCACGCTCCTTCGGTTCCCCTGCTGAAGGCGCCCCCGGGGCGAAGCAGCCGCGGGACACGCCGGGCAGTGCGGGGAGGGGACGGCGGGGCACCCCAGACCCACAACCCACGCTCCCCCCTCAACCCTGATCCCTCCGCAGGGCCCCGGTCCCTGCAGCCCTAACCGAGAGAAGAGGCGGGCCGGACTGGGGAGGAGGGGAGGGAAGAGGATGGTCACGCGGGCTCTGGCGGGATCCTCGGGGGAGGGGGGGATCCGGAAGCCGGGGAGGGTCCCGAAGGCCTCCCGCGAGTCCTCGCCACCCCTCCTCCTGGGACTAGAGCCGCTAGAAAGAAGGGGTCTCTGACACTGGGACCAGCCTCTCTCCCACGAATTTAACCCCTGCAGACCTGTAGTAGAAGATAGACTTTGTGCGCCCCGAAACTTATCTAAAGCGTGGGGGACTATTTAGGGAAAATAAGTCACAATTCGGATGGGGCACTGGAAGAGGGATCCGGAGCGAGTGAAAGGCTCCTTTCCTCCCGGGAAATCTAACCTGTCCCTGGAGATCCTTAGGACAGCCTCGGAGGCTTGTTCCCAGCTCCAGGGGCGAGACGCCCAGCACCTGAGGGTGTCCATGAGCTCCCCCACCATCATCGCCCGGAGCCCCGGGCAGCGCCGGCGGCACAAAGGCTCCAGCTGCCTGGCCTCGGACCGAGGCTTCCCTGCGCTCCCAGAGCCCAGATCGCCGGTCTTCCTTCTCCGGGACCAGGTTTTCTCCCGTGAACCTGGACTTGAATAGGTAGAGCGGTTGATGAATATGCATCAGGCCCCGGCTGTTTAAGGCGACGTGAATAAACATGAGCCCGCGGCGGCTGCGCTCACCCGCTCTCCGAGTCTCTCCCCGGCGCCAGGAGCCGGAACCACGGAGCAGCTCGCTTCCACGCGCGCGGGACCGAGGGTCCACCTGAGCCCGCGCTGTCTCCGTGCGCGCCACGCCCGGATCCACACACACCCTACCTGGGTGCCCGAGCGCGCGGCGGGCAACCCAGACCCGCGCGCAACGCACCCACTCTCCGCGGGTCCTTGGGCACCGGTTCCTTTCTGTCTAGAAGCTGCCTCCACTTCTGCTGACTTTGGGAACCTGGGGTCGGGACTGGGAGACGGGTGGGGGACGGTTCTCACCCCGCCCTAAGTTTTGGGCAAGGGTTTTCCAACCTGAGTCGCTGCGCAAAGCGAGGCGACTCTGAACGTGTCCGCGGTCGCGCAGGGGTGGAGGTCGTGACCCGCCAGCGGGAAAGGAAACGCAGAGCTGCGGGACGCCAGCCGGAACAGAGACTACACACTGTAGGCGATTGTTCTCTGAAGTCTGCGGACCGCGGAGGACAGCCACCCACCCGCCACGCGTCCAAAGCCCTCGCCATCTTCCACTTGGAAAAGTCGCCCTGAAGCCATGGCGTCTTCGTCTTTGGACCTACGAGAAAAGACCGAGCTACCTTGGGTACATGTACCCAGGGTAGCTTCACTACCCGCTCACGCCCAGGGCCTCCGCGTCTCTGTCCCTCTTCTCTCTGCACACGCACTGGGTGACCGATCTGAATGGGCCGGGGCGAATCAGGTGCCCACCAACCCCAGCGCGCTTTGGCGGGACGAGCTCGGATCCAGGCCCGCGTGGACTTCGAGGCCTCCCTCCAGCCTTTGCACCCCTCTTGCTGCAAGACCGCCGCCCACGCCTCACATCCCACCCTGGCCGCCACCTACGCCTTCACCTTGATTCTGAGCAGAGTCGGCGTCGAGGCTGGGGAGGTGGGAAGCGCTTCGCAAAAGACGCGCGTCGTGCCGGTGGTTCGCTTGGTGAGATGAACTCCCGCCGAGGGCGAGCGCGCTCCGTGGAGGTTTTTTTAAACCTATTTTTGGCATGTGTCACTAGAATGCGGCCCATAAGATCAGGAGCGGGGGTTTGTCTGCTGAAGTTTTGGGGACGCAGTCGAGCCCAAGGTTCAACCCAGGTCACATGGCCCAAGGCTATCTCGAAAACCGCTCCCTGGAAAGTAACGTGGGCTTGGAACATCTGTTTTCCGATTGACTCCAGCCTAGGTCCTGGGCCGCCTTCCTGCGTGAATTGAAATCCCATTTACTGGACGTGAAGCTCGCTCTAGTCCGTGGCTGGGAGATGTCTTTAGATCTCTTTGCACGAAGAACAGACACTGACAATGCTAGAAGTGTAGGGCAAGCCTGGGAAGAGGGTTGGAGAATTCCAGGTGGGTCTACTGGCCAAGGAGAGCGCCGTGCTGGAAAAATGCTGTTTCAGCCGGGCCCCTAATCCCAGCACTTTGGGAGGCCGAGGCGGGAGGATCGCCTGAGCCCAGGAGCTTGAGACTAGCCTGGGCAACATAACAAGACCTCGTCTCTACAAAAATAAAAATAAAATTTAACCAGGTGTGGTGGCGGGTGCCTGTAATCCCAGCTACTGAGGATTGGAGGTTGGAGGTTGAGGCTGTAGTGAGCTGTAATTGTGCCACTGCATTCCGGCATGGGCGACAGAGTAAGACTCCAAATTATACAAACAAACAAAAAAATGCTGTCTGATAAGAAGCTCAAGAGTGGGCAAGAAGATACTTGAAGTCCTGGACTAAAAGCAGAGCTGGACTGAACACATCTGGGAGAAATTTCATCTATGTATTATCAAGGTGGAAAACCCCAGGACATTTGGGCATGGAGATGAGCCCCTAATAATAACTATTCTTCCTGATCAACTATTTTGTGCCAGAAGAGCCTCTCTGACTCACCAGGTAGGCAAGCATCCTTCTCGTTGTATTTTGTGTGAACAGCGCCCCCTGGAAGCCATTCCCCAGGCTTATCTCAAATCTTCTGGTCAAGTATTTCCAATTACAGACAGGGAAGCCTTTCCCAAGACTGCACATCCAGTATTAGAGATGGGATTCCAGACCCAAACTACCTGGTCCCAGCACCTAATCTCTTTAACCTGCTACTCCTCAAAGGAAGTGCCCTTCCATGGTTTTAGCCACAATAAAATCTTCCTGACAACCTGGAAAATCAAAACAGAGGTTGGGCCCCAACTCTCAAGATGAAAATCCACCCTATGGTGACTGTAAGTGGCAGAAAGAACGTGTGTCTCGCTTTTCTGATTTAACCAAACAAACCATCAAAAAGCTGTTTGTGGCCAGGCATGGTAGCTCAATCCTATAATCCCAGCTCTTTTGGAGGCCCAAGTGGGAGGATCGCTTGAGCCCAGGAGTTCGGGACCAGCATGGGCACCACAGCAAGACCTCATCTCTACAACAACAGCAACAACAACAACAACAAATCAAAAAATTAGCTGGGCATCATAGCACACATCTGTAATCCCAGCTACTGAGGAGACCGAGGCAGGAGGATCACCTGAGCCCAAGAGGTTGAGGCTGTGTTGAGCCACTGCACCCCAGCCGGGGTGACAGTGTGAGACCATGACTCAAAAAAAAAAAATCATTTTTCTCTTGAACCTTAAGTGTTCAAAGTCAAAGACTTCTGACTCAACGTGACTTTTGAAGAATGAGAGATACCAAGGCATGAAGACCCAGCAGGTAAGCAGACTCCTCACATGAGCCTCACCTTTTCTTCCCTCCCCTTCTCCTCTTCTTTCTCCTGCTTATAGCTCCTTGTGGACCTTCTCACATTTCTCTTAGTCCATGTAAGTGACAGTGTTGGTAAGCCCTGGTAAGATGCCTTCAATGCTTCCTTGGTAAGCATTTGAGAGGGTTAAGATTAGAGTTGTGCTGGCTTTAGGATCCTCTGGCTGTGCTGAAGGACACCGTAGAGGAACAAAGGAAAACGAGCCCTGGTTCCTAGTGTGGTCCACCACCATTGTTTTTCTTTTTTTTTTTTTTGAGTTAGAATCTCACTCTGTTTCCTAGGCTGGAGTGTGGTGGCACGCTCACCGCCACCCCAGCGTTGACTTGCTGGACTCCGGTGATCCTTCCACCTCAGCCTTCCAAGTAGCCGGAACTACAGGCATGTGCTACCACACCCAGCTAATTTTTGATTTATTGTAGAGACGTGGTCTTGCCAAGTTGCCTGGGCTGGTCTCAAACTCGTGAACTCAGGCAATCCACTTGCCTCAGCCTCCCAAAGTGCTGGGATGACAGGCTGAGCCACCGAGCCCAGCCCCCTGTCATTCTTTAGGGTCCTTGGGCTAATGAGCAAATACCTTCACTTGCCCCCCTCATGCACACACACAACCACTCACCTCCTAGCCTCTGTGTACCCACAGATGCTGCCCTCTCTCCTGTGACTCCCAGAAAGCATCAGCCTTTCCACTATGCACTAGATCTCATCCCTTCTGGAGGGCAATTTCTAAGATGGCTTCCAACGGTCCCCACCTCCAGGTATTCATGCCTTGTACAAAGCCCTCCCCTTGAATGTATAGCCAGGTGTGGTGGCCTGCGCCTGTAACCCCAGCTACTCAGGACGCTGAGGCAAAAGGATCGCCTGAGTACAGGAGGTCAAGGCCGTGGTGGGCCATGATTGTGCCACTATACTCCAGCCTGGGTGACAGTGTGAGACCCCGACTCAAAGTAAATAAATAAACCAATAAAAACAAATTTTAAAAGTTCGTCTTCTCCCTGAATTCACAGCAGGCCAGTGGCTGCCGAGAGTTTCTGGTTGGTCCATCACCACATCACAGGATTTGATGCTGTACTTCTCAAAGGCAAGAGTTTCTAGGTATTTGCGTTTCTGACAAAGGAGGAGGAGGAGGACCCACTGACAAACTATAGTCCTAGTTTTTCCTTCCTTTTTTTCCAACTTTATTTCCACCCTCCCCACATGTGTACATACTTTCATCCTTGTACATATGTCCCAATAAATTGACTCCCTTTCAGCTATGTTTGGAATTCTGCTACCTTTGTTCCTGGCCCTCACCCACACAGTCCTGTACATCTTTCAAAGTTCTGCTCAAGTCTCTCCTTCTCCAACCTTCTCCATAATTTTTTTTTAAAGAAATTTGGTCTTGCTTTGTTGCCCAGGTTGGACTTGAACTCTCAGTTCAAGCGATTCACCCACTTCTCCCTGAGCAACTGAGACTATATGCTCACACCACCTTGCCTGGCCACCTCATCAGCTTTTGACGCCATTTGGAATTTTCCTTTTCCTTCTGTTTGTTCACTGTAGTTTGTTGTTGCCATTATTTTTCTTTTTCTCTCTCTCTTTTTTTTTGAGTCGAAGTCTCACTCTGTCGCCCAGGGCCTTGACATGCTGAGTTCAGGTAATCCTTCCACTACAACCTTCCAAGTAACTGGAACTACAGGCACACGCCTCCATACCCAGCTAATTACTTATTTTAGAGACAAAGTCTTGCCATTTTGCCCAGGCTGGTCTCAAATCCATGGGCTCAGGCAATCCTCTTGTCTCCACCTCCTAAAGTGCTGGGATTACAGGCATGAGCCACTGCACCTGGCTTATTTATTTATTTATTTATTTTGAGTTGGAGTCTCATTCTGTCGCCCAGACTGGAGTGCAGTGGCCGCTCCCGGCCACTGCAGCCTCGACCTGCTGGGCTTCGGCGATCCTTCCACCTCAGCCTTCCAAGTAGCCGGAATTACAGGCGCATGCTACCACGCCTGGCTACTTTTTTGATTTATTGTAGAGATGAGGTCTCGCCAAGGTGCCCAGGCGGGTCTCGAACCCGCGGGCTTAGGCAATCCACCCACCTCAGCCTCCCAAGGCATGGGATTACAGGCTGAGCCACCGAGCCTGGCTTCGGCTTATTTTTCTATTAAGCACCTACTGGCTTAACTGAATTTAGTAATTCTGTATATGTGTCTATTCTGCACAATTGTCGCAGAAGCAGAGGTGTTTTTCCATCATTGTACTTTGGTATAGCCATCCCCCACTTCCTTCAGTGCCTAGTTCAGACTCTGGCCCTCAATAAATATTTGTAATAATTTACTCTGCATTTACATCTCTTCTGACATGTTTTGGAGCTACACACAATTGGAAACACTTCTCATTTTAATCATTCAAGCTTTTTCTTCTGCCCTTACTACACACCCACTATGCACTTTAGAGTCAATTCAAATATAAATTCAAGATCTATTTCAAAGAATCAAAATTTTAGCATTTCAACACCTGACTGACTCATATATCTTTTGGGCTCATATCTTGTCTTTCTGGTCCATAATTTGCTGGGTATGTAAGGAGGTGAAGGAAGGAGATCATTGAAAACACAATACAAAAGGAACCTGTATTAGTCAGGGTAATGAATGTGAGCTACTGTGACAAGCATCTCCCAAATCTCAGTGACTTAACACAGTGAAAGTTTATTTTTCATGCCTGTCACAGTCTCAGGCAAAACAGGTGGCTCATCTTTAAGCAGTGAGTCAGGATCTGGACTTTTCATTTTGTTGTTAGGCCATTGCCTAGGGTCTTCTGGGTCCTCTGCTCTCAGATGATTGACAGGCAACAAAAGTCCATGGCCCTTGTGGGGCATTTTATGGCCAAGGCTTGGAACAGCAGACTTGACTTCAGTCCATATTTCCCTGGACAGCACATCAACTTAATTACAAAGAATGCTGGAAAATACAATTAACTCATAAGCCACGAAAAAAGAAAAGAGGACTGGTGAACATCTAACCTGCTTCACCCAAAATCTGAGATGGCATTTATTCACTTTGCAATATCAAGACACTGCTCTCACACTTTGATGAACAAAGAGGGACACATTCACATAAAGAGGTAATGAGGAATTCCCCCATAACAATGGTCTATCCTTCCCTCCTCTATCTCTTATGAAACCCAGAATTCACTCACTCTCCAAAAAAAAAGTCAAGAGCTAGTAGCTCATCCAGACTGTTGACTGAATTGAGTTCCTTGAGGTTGTAGGACTGAGGTCCCCGTTTTCCTGCTCTCCCAACAGACACTCTTTCTCCTTCCCGGAACCCACATCACAATGCTCTAGGACAATTTCAGCTCTGCAAAACACCAGACTCGTTGTGAGTTTTTTAACCATCTCAGACACTCCAGCCTCTCTGAAGATCTACTGCATTAGAGATTCCTAAGAGTAGTGCTCAGGCATCCATATTTCTTTTTTATTTTATTTTAGATTTAGGGGATACACATGCATGTTCATTACAGACATATTGCAGAGTAGTGGGGATTGAGTCTCGGGTGACACATTCTCCAGATGGTGAACATTGTACCCCATAGGCAATTTCTGAAACCTAATCACCCCTTCCCGTAGACCCCCTTATTGATGTCCCCAGTATCTATTATTTTTATCTTTGTGATCATTTAGCTCGACATATGAGTGAGAACATTGTTTGGTTTACTATTTCTGAGTCAGTTCGCTTAGGATGACAGTCTCCAGCTCCACCCATGCTGCCATCAAAAAGTGGGCAAAGAACATGAATCAACACTTCTCAAAGAAGACACACAGGCAGCCAATGAACATGAAAAAATGCTTGGGCATTTTTATTTCTAAAAATATCCCCCTGATGATGCCGGTGCACAGTCGGGGTTGACAACAAATGTTCAGGCCAGAGAAGGGAGTGTCCAGTAAGACCCACAATCAGGTAGTTACATTTTAATGCTGTAGCAAACTTGTATGCATTTGTCTTGCCAAATAAATGAATGAACAGAAGCCAAACTGTCTTGTTTCTTAATTGGCTTCCATTTAATAGAACTTAAAAAATTGAGGCCAGGCATGGTGGCTCATGTCTATAAGACCAGAAATTTGGGAGGCTAAGGTAAGAGGATCTCTTGAGCCCAGGAGTTCGAGACCAGCCTGGACAACATAGCAAGACCTCATCTCTACAAAGAAAATTTAAAAAATTAGTCAGGTGTGGTGGCAGTCCCACCTACTCAGGAGACCAAGGTGGAAGGATCGCCTGAGCCCAGCAGGTCAAGGCTGTGATCGGCCAAAGCATGCCACTGCACTCCAGCCTGGGTGACAGAGGGAGACCCTGACTCAATATAAATAAACAAATAAAAGTTGTACTGATGAAGACAATACGGCATGAATGAAAGAGAACAAAACCGGAAGCCAGAAGACAGGGCTCTACAAATTTCCATTTATGTGACCTTGGTATAGATGATGATTTTCTCCTCCTGGAAACACTTTCTTTGATTGTCTTCCAGGGCCTCACTGTCTCTTGGCTTTCCTCCTGTCCACCCCTTTCTGTTTCCATTTTCTGGTTTCTTTTCTCTGTGTCAGCTTTAAGCATTAGGATGCTCAGGGCCTCTCCTCACTTCTGTCTGCACTCCCTCCCTTGATGATTGTATCCATGTTCTATTACTGCATACTAAATTACTACAGATGTGATGGTGTCAATGACAGTGACTTGTAGCTCATAGTTCTGCAGGTCAAAAGTCCAGGTATGAGGCTGGATGCAGTTGTTCACACTTGTAATCTCAGTGTTTAAGGAGGTCAAGGTGAGAGAATCTTTGGAGGCCAGAAGCTCAAGATAAGCCTGGGCAACGTAGTGGACCTGTCTCTACAAAAAATAAAATGAAATAAAAATTAGCCAGGCATGATGGTGAGCACTTGAAGTCTTAGCTAGTGGGGAGGCTGAGGCATGAGGATCATTTAAGCCCAGGAGTTCAAGGTTACAGTAATCTGTAATGGCACCATTGCACTCCAGCCCATGGCAGAGTGAGATGCTGTCTCTAAAAAAACAGGCCAGCTATGGTGTGGCAGGGTTCTCTGCTCAGAGTCTGAAAAGGCTCAAGGTCAATTGTGCTGAGTTCTCATTTGGAGGCTCTGGGGAAGAATGTGCTTTCAAGCTCATTCAGGTTGTTGACTGAATTCAGTTCCTTGAGGTTGTAGGACTGAGGTTCCTGTTTTCCTGCTAGCTGTCAGCTGGAAGCTGCTCCAAGCTCTTAGAGGCTTCTTATTTTCTTTGCTACCTGGTGCCTGTCCTCCAGCTTCAAAGCCAGCAATGCAGAACTTCCTGTGCACGCAGTACTTCCTGCTTCATGTATCTCTCTTCTTTCATCTCTGCTCTCTAGAACCAGATTTAAAGGACTCATTAAGTCAGGTCCATTTGGATTCTCTCTTTTCATTAACTCAGAATCAACCAGTTAGAAACTGTTGCAGACTGAATGTTTCATACATTGAGGCCCCAAGCCCCAGTAGATGGCATTTGGAGATGGGGCCATTAGGAGGAAATCAAGGTTAGATGAGGTCATGAGGGTGGAGTCTTCATGATGGGATTGGTGCCCTGATAGGAGGAGATGTCAGAGAGCTTGCTCGCTCTCTCTCTCTTGCTCTGCACTGTGTGAGGACACAGTGGGTCCTCTGCAAGCCAGGAAAAAAGCCCTCACCAGAACCTGACTGTGCTTGTCCCCTAATCTCAAACTTCCAGCCACCAGAAAGGTGAGAAAATAAGATTCTGTTGTTTATGTCACTCAGTCTGTGGTATTTTGTATTGGAAGCCTGAGCTAACTGATACCATAACCTTAATTACCCTGGCAAAATCCCTTTTGCCATGGACTACAACATAATCACAGGATGATATATCCGCATATTCACAGGTTTCACTCACAGAGGAGGAGGAGGAAGTCATAAAAGTGCAATCTCATTGAGATATGCTAGAATTCTGTTTAAAAGTCGTCAGCATGCTCATGATTCTCAGATTCAGTTCTCAATCTACCTCTCTCTCTCTCTCTCTCTCTCTCTCTCTGAGTCAGTGTTTCACTCTGTTGCCTAGGCTGAAGAGCAGTGGCACCATCACGGCTCAGGTAATCCTTTCACCTCAGCCTCCTGAAAAGCTGAGACTACAGGTGTGAGCCACCACACCTGGCTAAATTAAAAAAAAATTTTTTTTTGGTAAAGACAAGGTCTTGCTGAGTTGTCCAGGCTGGTCTCAAACTCCTGACCTCAAGCAATCCTCTCGCCTCAGCCTCCCAAAGTACTGGGATTACAGGCGTGAGCTACCACATCCAGCCTCCACTTGGATGTTTTATAGACACCTCAAACATTGTATATATGCACCCAAACTCCTAATATTCCCATGCAGACTTTCCATAATGCTTCTCGCCTCGGTAAACGGCTACTCGAACCTTTCAGCTGCCAGGACAAAAACCTTGGTGCCATCCTTGACTCCTCCCTTTCCCTTGCACTCTACATTCCATCCAGCAGGAAATCCTCTGGAATCTAGCACAAAGATAGATGTCCAAGGTCCAAACCACGATCGTCTCTCACCTGAATCATTGCCATAAGCTTTGTGTTGGTTTTCTATGGCTGATTAACAAACTACCACAAATTCAGCAACTTAAAACGATACCCATGAATTACCTCATGGTTGTGTAGGTTGGAAGTCAAAGGACTCAGCTAGGACTTCTGTTCAGGGATTCAGAGACTGGTTTGAGCTCTTATCTGGAGTCTCTGGGGAGAATCCACTTCCAGTTCCCTTCAGATTGTTGGCAAGACTTAGCTCCTTTTCATGGCTTCCACACGGCTTGCTTCGATAAGAGGAAATCGAGTCACGCTGATGCTTTATGTCTCTTGGACTTCTTCTGCCTGAGAAAAGTCTCTGCCTTTAAAGGGTCTTGGGTTTGGATGGGGCCCATTTCAACAATCCAGAGCAATCTCTCTATTTTAAAATCTGAAACTTGGCCGAGCATGGTGACTCATGACTGTAATCCTAGCACTTTGGGAGGTTGAGGCTGGAGGATTGACTGAGCCCAGGAGTTCGAGACCAGCCTAGACAACAGAGCAAGACCTCAACTCTACAAGAAATAAAAATAGAAAAATTAGCCAGACATGGTGGCACGTGCCTGTAGTCCCTGCCACTCAGGAGGCTGAGATGGAAGAATCACCTGAGCCTAGGAGATTGAGGCTGCAGTGAGCCACAATTGTGCCACTGCCCTCCAGCCTGGGTGACAGAGGGAGACTCTGACTCAGAAATAAATAAAAATAAAGTCTGTTACCTTGATGACATCTGCAAAGCCCTTTTTGTTGGGGGAATTAACATCCTCACGTTTCGGGGATTAGGACTCTGTCTGCCACAGGCTTGCTCCAGAGTTCAAGCCAGGAACTTTCTGCTTGTACATGTGTTCACCCTTTCCACGTAGTGGGCACACCTACACAATGCCCTGCATGCCCTATACCAGGCATGTCCAACCCACAGCCCTGGGCTACATGTGGGCCAGGACAGCGGCCCCACAAAATCTTTTCACGTCTTGTGTTTTTTAGTGTTTATTTTTTTCACAACCCCATGCATAACTCCATTTTCAAAGTTCACAATCACACCTTATTCATGACATCGCTCTTTGGCAGTTATCTTCAATTAGGAAGCATATGGAGAGCAAAATTCAAACAAACATTTCTGACGAGCGCCTTGAGAACTCATTAAAAATTGAGACCACTTCCATCAAATCAGACATAGGTAGATTAGTTTTACAAAAACAAGGTCAAATTTTTCACTAGTTTTATATTGTTCTCATTCTTTTAAATTTTATAATAAAAAATATAAAAGAAGCCTTATTATGTATGCACACTATATTATATAATTTACGTATGGTCCAAGATTATTCCTCTTTACCCAACGTGGCCCAGGGAAGTCAAAAGGTTGGACAACCCTACCCACTCAGTTGGGATTCCCCTCACTCTGCCTCCTCTCTCCACTGCCCTCCTTTCTGCTCTCAGGCAGCGTGCTCCTTCTCTGGGCGTTGACTCTTCCCTGGCCTCAGGTTCTTTTTCCTCCAGCATCTGCATGGCTCACTACCTCATCTCTTCAAAGTCAATGTTGAAAGCACTTCTTGACAACTATCAAAAATGGCAATCTCTAGGTGGGGTGCGGTGGCTCACACCTGCAATTCCAGCACTATAGGAGGCCAAGACAGGAGGATTGCTTGAGCCCAGGAGTTCGAGACCAGCCTGGGCAACATAACGAGACCTTGTCTCTACAACAAAACAAAACAAAACAAAAAATTAGCTGGGATTGGTGGCGCATGTCTGGAGTCCTAGCTACTCAGGAGGCTGAGGAGGAGAATTGCCTGAGCCCAGGAGGTAGAGGCTGCAGTGAGCCATGATCCTGCCACTGTGCTCCAGCATGGGTGACAGAATGAGACCCTGACTCACAAAAAGAAAAAAATAAATAAAAGAAAATGGCAAACTCCAAGATCCCCAGGACTCTCTACTCCCCTTCTAAACCTTATTGTGCATCATAACATTTTTCATTTTCAAACATTATATATATATATATATATATAATTTTTAAAATTTATTTATGTTAGATACAGTGTCTTGCTCTGTCATCCAGACTGTAGTGCAGCAGTACTATCATGGCTCACCATAGCCTCAACCTCTTGGGTTCAGACAATCCTCCCACTCCAGCCTCTCAAAGTGCTGGGATTACAGGTGTGAGATATCACACCCAACCTATTTCTACTTATTTACTGTAATCACCAAAACAAGAGTCATAAAGTAGGGATTTTTGTCCATTTTATTCTTTTTTTTTAAGCATACTTTATTAGTTTATCTAATCAAACCCATGTAGGTAAGACCTTACATACTTAATACAATGCATTACCCCTGTATAAATGGGGGGAAAAATTAAGTTTAACATTTCTAGACCTATATGACTGTTTATTTCTGGACAATGCCCAACTCAACACAGTTAACTGGGATACTTTTTCCAGAATTGACAGCACAGCTAAAGTTTTCCCCAAAAATTCAAATTATATATGTGTGTGTGTGTGTGTGTGTGTGTGTGTGTATTTATATAAAAAACCAATAATAGCAGTATGTTATGTATCAATAGCAGCAATGGCTTTTCCAGGTTCTGCAGTCACCTGACAAATTATAGAAACATCCAGCACACTCCATTTTTTTTTTTTTTAATTGTAAAGATGAGGGCTCGCCAAGTTGCCTGGGCTGGTCTCGAACCCATGGGCTCAGGCAATCCACACACCTCAGACTCCCAAAGTGCTGGGATTACAGGCTGAGCCACCAAACTCCATTAAAAAAAAAGGAGGGGGGGGTAAAAAAAATCCCCAAAAACATTTTATTCTTTAACACCTAGAACAGTGCCTGGCACATAGAAGGCACCCAGTCAACTTTTGCTGGATGATTAAACCTGTAAGTATCAAAGGAGGAGCGTAGCTTCCCCTGCATGGAGGGAATGTGGGCTTGAGGGTAGGAAAAAGTGGGTTGGGTTTCATGTCTTATGAAGGGCCCTCTTTTGTCTAAGTAAGTATGTGAATAAATGAATGAATGAATGAATAAAGGAATAATATTCCATTATTTTGATATACCAATTTTGATATACCACATATTGTTTTTTATTCATCAAAGTTGATGGACATTTGGGTGTTTCCACTTTTTGGCTACTGTGAGTCATACTTCCATGAACATTTGTGTACACGTGTTTGTGTAGACATATGTTTCAATGATCTTGGGTAAAATATATACCTAGGAGTAGAATTTCTGGGTCATGTGGTAATTCTATGTTTCAACTTTTGAAAAACTGCCAAACTGCTTTTCATGGTGGATGCATCATTTTGCATTTCTACCACTGATGTCTAAAAGTTCCAATTTCTCCACGCCCTTGACAACATTTACTATTTTCAGTTTCTTTAATTTTAGGCATCCTTGTGAGTGGGAAGGGATATCTCACTGTGGCATTGGATTTGCATTTAGTTGTCTTACAGGTTGGAAAGTTTAGAGATGCTTCCCCCAAATGTTTATATTGTTTTGTCTTGATATTAGTCATGCATTTGTTAAATAATTCATTATTTAAATCAATTTTAATTTCAAACTCTTCTACTTCTCTTCTCTTTTCTTTTCTTTCTTTCTTTCTTTCTTTTTTTTCTGAGGCAGGATCTCACTTTGTTGCTCAGGTTGGAGTGAAGTAGCACAATCATGACTTTCTGCAACCTCGAACTTCTGGGCTCCAGCAATCCTCCCCACTCAGCCTCCTAAATAGCTGGGACTACAGGCACATGCCACCACACTTGGCTAATTTTTTATATTTTTTTGTAGAGACAAGGTCTTGCTATGTTTCCCAGGTTGATCTCAAACTCCTGAACTCAAGCAGTCCTCTTGCCTCTACTTCCCAAAGTGCTGGGATTACAGATGTGAATCACTGTGCCCAGCCTCTGTTCTATTTCTTGACGTGACAAGTTTGTTTAATGTATTCTCTGCTTAAAATAACGCTTTCCTTTGCCATTTAAATTAAAAACTGGGCACAGCTCGGTGGCTCAGCCTGTAATCCCGCACTTTGGGAGGCCGAGGTGAGTGAATTGCCTGAGCCCACGGGTTCGAGACCCGTCTGGGCAACTTGGTGAGACCTCATCTCTACAATAAATCTAAAAAATTAGCCGGGCGTGGTAGCACGCGCCTGTAGTTCCAGCTCCTTGGAAGGCTGAGGCGGAAGGATCACCGGAGCCCAGCAGGTCAAGGATGTGGTGACCGGGAGCAGTCACTGCACTCCAGTCTGGGTGACAGAGTGAGACTCCAACTCAAAAATAAATAAATAAATAACTGATTGTTTCAACGCTTATAATTTAGTTATAATAAACCATTAGTGGGAGGTCTTCACACTCAAGCCTCCTCACTCTTTAGGGATCTGTAGATCCCTAAATAATGGGTCAAATAATGGGTCCTAAGAAGGTTTGCCTCTCCAGAGTTGCAGTTTTCAGCAGGTTGATGGCTCTGGCTCCAGGGACAGAATCTCGGTCAGAACTGGGGTGCAAGGAAGTTGCTAGGACATCTTCATCCCCATATAACTTCTCATAGAGATAAAAGCCAAGCCTCAGTCGAAGAGCACAAACCAAAAAGTACTTGGGGATAAATGCACATAACCCGGGACCAGAAATTCACAGCGGAAAAAGATCAACCCCAACACCACAGGCACTTAGTGTAACACAGTGATTTTTAACTGAGACAATGTTGCAATCCTCCCTTCTCACATTTGGCAATGTCTGTGAATGCTTTAAATTGTCTACTGCCATTTGGTGGGTGGAGGACAGGGAGGCTGCTAACGTCCCGCAATGCACAAAACAGTCCCAGACAACAAACAGGATCCAAAAAACAATCTGGCCCCAAGTTTTGATAGTGCAAACTTGAGGAACCTGATATAAAAGGATATCAAGGGAACTTTCCCTCTCTTTGATTTTCCTCTCTCTCTCTCTCTCTCTTCCTTGTCAGAGTCTCACTATTGCCCACGCTGGAGCGCAGTGGCACAATCATGGCTCACTGCAGCCTCGACCTCCTGAGCTCAGATGATCCTTCTGTCTCTTTCCTGAATAACTGGAACTACAGGAGCAAGGCACCATGATAGTTTTTTAATTTTTTGTAGAGTCGGGATCTCACCGTATTGGTCAGGCTGAACTTGAACTCCTGGGCTCAAGCAGTTCTCCTGCCTTGGTCTCCCAAAGTGCTAGGATTACAGGCATGAGCCACTACACTCAGCAGAGTTCAGATTTCTAACAAGCAATACTTGACATCCCACCCGTGACTGCAGTTCACTGCAGTTCTCTCTAGACATGTATAGAATATATATTTATATATAGACAGGTATGCAAACATTTATTCATACATTTATAAAGGTATACATAGTCACATATCACAAAAGATGTATTTTTAGGAATTGGCCCACATGACTGCGGGGATGGCAAGTCTGTAAAGGGCAAGTCTGTTGCACAGGCCTGCAGGCTGGAGATTCAGACACTAGTTGATGCTGCAATCTGGGGACAGAATTTCTTTTTCTTCAGAAACCTCTGTTTTTGCACTCGAGGCCTTCAGATGACTTCATGAGATCCATTCACACTGTCAAGGGGGGGGTCTCCTTTGCTCCAAGCCAACCGATTGCAGATGTCCATCACATCTACAAAATACCTTCAAAATCACACCTGGGTTAGTGTTTGTTAAATAACTGAGTACTTCAGCCTCGCCAAGTTGATGCAAAAAAATTAGCCATCACACCAATGAAATGATCAGTCACTTCAAATATATTCTCCGGTATGAGCGCTTGGATTCCAAGACAAGGAGCCTGTATACAGTAACCCCATGGCTTGCGACTTGAGATAATTCCCAAGCGAGCTGCCCACGTAGATGGGCTCTCTTCTGATGCTCAAGCACTGATCTCACCTTTGCTCTTGTTACAGAGGAGGGCATGTCTTGTGATTGTTAGAGGCATCTTTCACTCACCCTCTGGGTCCCACACCTTCTTGTCTTCTCAAAGACTCACCGTTTTTGTCTCCCCATATCAATTTCTCCTTCTCTGTTGGTTAATTTTCAAATGTACTGGAACACACTCTGGTGTCACGTATCTCCAATCCCAGACCCAGGGGTTAAGTTCACACCAGTATGGCCTGAGACTCAGTGTTCACTCTTTTGAGTGTCTAATTTGATTTGTCAATACTCATGCCATCCACACTGTCCATTTTCTTGTTTGAGTGACGGTCTCACTCTGTCGCCCAGGCTGGCGTGCTGTGGCAGGATCACGGCCCACCGCAGCCTAGATCTCCTGGACTAAGGCAATCCTTCTGCTTCAGCCTCCCAAGTAGCTGGGACTACAGACACACATCACCATACATGGCTAATTGTGTGTGTGTGTGTGTGTGTGTGTGTGTGTGTGTGTGTGTGTGTGTGTGTGTGTGTGTAGACAGAGGTCTTGCTATGTTGCCCAGGCTAGTCTTGAAATCCTGGGCTCAGGCAGTCGTTTTGCCTCGGCCTCCCAAAATGCTGGGATTGCAGGAGTGAGTTACCATGCCCAGCCACATGGTCAAATAGTTAAAATATCTTTTCCATACAAAGCTTGCCTTTTGTCACACGTTCACTAGACAGTATTCCATTTCTCTGCTTCCCACAGGACTGCCACAGATAACTAGGAGTTGTTGGGTGCACAGTCTACACAACCAAACTTGGACTCCCTCTAAATAATTGATTGCATTTATGACCTTGGCTTCCTTAATTCCCACCTGCTTTTGTATCCAGGGGCAGATTTCCCATGAGGCCATTGAACTTCAGAGCACCTGTCATGCTCAGAACTCTTCCAAGGTCCTGGGAGAGAGAGAAGAATGCCTGGCAATGGCTTCGCGGGACCATAGGATTTTATAAAATAGTTGAAAGTAAGATATTTTAATCACCTTTTTGGGGGGAGTTGGTGTCTCATTATGTTACTCAGGCTGGAGGGCACAACCACAGCTCACCACAGCATCAAATTCCTGAGCTCAAGCGATCCTCCAGCCTCAGCCTCCCAAGTAGCTGGGATGACAGGCATGCACCACCACACCTGGTTGATTTTTTAAAAAAATTTTTGGTAGACATGAAGTTTTGCTATGTTGCCCAAACTGGTCTTGAACTCTTGCGCTGAAACGATCCTCCCACCTCGGCCTCCCCAAATGCTGGGACTATAGATATGCGCCCCCACACCCAGCCTTTAACCAGTTGATTAAGATATTTTAGCCACAATTAGTCTCTCTCTTTCTGTCGTAGTTCTCTTGTATCAGACAGCCTTGGAGTGACAGAGGGCATTTTGGGAATCCGGCTAAAAAGAAGTTAAGGGACACACTTAATCCGTCTTTAGTAGAATATATTTGCACTACTTGCTGTCACTTGGATATAACATCACTGTAAGCCATCTGAGGGGAAATGGCTTCCAGGAATTCTCACACTTCTGACTTGACTTGAGTCATTATATAAAAACATAGGACCATCATCATATTGTGAAACAAGTTTAAATACAAGAAGCCAGAAGCTAGTCTCTGGAAATTCTTTCCATGTAGCCTGACATAAAATTGTTAGGGGAGAAATCAGTTCTTACTGTTGGTTTGTCTAAATGTAAGCTCTTGGCTTGATAAGGCAACATACTGATTTTAAGTATACGATTGCCAAATATCTGTCTGGGGATGGAGAGACACCTCTTATCAACAAGGGTGCCTGAATGAAGCATATTTGTATACCTAACCCTTAACTCTACCCCACAATATCATAATAAAAAATATTGATTATAAAAAAAAAAAAGAAGACGGGCTCGGTGGCTCAGCCTGTAATCCCGTGCCTTTGGGAGGCTGAGGTGAGTGGATTACCTGAGCCTGAGGGTTTGAGACCCGCCTGGGCAGGCAAGACCTCATCTCTACAATAAATCAAAAAAGTAGCCGGGCATGGTAGCACATGCCTGTAATTCCGGCTACTCGGAAGGCTGAGGCGGAAGGATCGCCGGAGCCCAGCAGGTCGAGGCTGTGGTGGCCGGGAGCGGCCACTGCACTCCAGTCTGGGTGACAGAGTGAGACTCCAACTCAAAAAAAAAAAGAAAAGAAAAGAAAAGAAAGTCTCTTCTGCTATGCTGATAATATTTTATATTTTTATATAGGTAGTGGTTTCACAAGTATATAAATATATAATAATTCACTGAGCTTTACTTTAAGATTTGTGCACTTTATATATATATATATATATATTTATGCACTTATATAACTATATATAAGTTATATAAACTTATATATGTGTATATATGAATACATACATACTTTTAACAGTATCTGGTACATAGTGAGCACTTATTAAGTGTTAGCCATTTTTATTGTTATCATGAAAACTGTGGAGAAAACAGAGCAAAAAAAAAGTATACCATTGTTTTCGATAGCAATGAAATAAAGATAGAGCTGGACGTGGTGGATCACGCCTGTAATCCCAGTACTTTGGGAGGCCAAGGTGAGAGGATTGCCAGAGCCCAGGAGTTCCAGACTAGTCTGGGCAACATAGTGAGACTTCATCTCTCAAAAAATAAAAAAAATTAGCTGGGCATGGTGGCATGCACCTGTGTTGCCAGCGACTTGAGAGGCTAAGGCAGAAGGATTGCCTGAGCCCAGGAGGTTGAGGCTGAGATGAGCTGTAATTGTGTCACTGCACTCCAGCCTGGGTGGCAGAGTCAGATTCTGATTCAAAAAATAATAATAAATAATCAAATTTATTAAAATTTTTGTATTTGTGGGACATAGCTGTGTTCTTTAAAAAGAGATATCACTGTATATAAAATAACATTTTATGTGTCCCAACACTATAACAGGGGTATCAACAATACTTAATTAGTATAATCAGTTCAAAGAATTTAAGACTAGCCACTACTCAAGAAAATTTGAAATACCCTACATTCTCAGAGCTCTTATGTAAAAGAAACTTGATAGAGGGTTTCCCAAATATGTTCATTATTCTAAAAATGTACATAACGTTATCAAATTGTGAAGCTAAACAAATTTTTCTAAACTGTCAACAATAAAAATGCAAATTTCTAACATCAATGCTAGAGGAAAGAGATTATCTTTTTTAATAGAGAATACTATAAAATCTTTGTCATATAAAGAAGTGATCAAAAGAAATATAGACAAAAAAACAGAAAAAATATTATAGAGGTGGATTTTGCTGTTAATTAACAGAAATATTATTTTTCTTTATTTTGATATGTATGAAATCTGTCAGATTTAAAAAATTTATAATTTATGCGTAATTTATCTTCTCATTCCAAATAGACATTCATGTTCACATTGAACTTTTAAATTAATGATGCATTATTTTTCTTGTGTTTTTTTTTTTTCCCCACTCTATCACCCACGCTGGAGTGCAGTGGCACAATCATTGCTCACTGCAGCCTCAACCTCCTGGATTCAAGTGATCCCTCTCAGCCTCCCGAGTAGCTGAGACTACAGGTCGTCACCATGCCTGGCTAATCTTTTAAAAAATTTTTTGCAGAGGCAAAGTTTTGCTATGTTGCCCAGACTGGTCTTGAACTCCTGGTTTCAAGACATCCTCCTGCCCCGGCCTCCCAAAGTGTCAGGATTACAGGTGTGAGCCACCGTGCCTGGCATTACTTGCACATCTAATATTCATCTCAAGCATCAGGAACCTTTGGTGCATCCCCCACCTGGTTTGACCTGCTCTTGTCCCTTCCCTTTCATTTGTATAAATGATACTATCATCTCCAGAACTTAGTTGCTCAGGCCAAAGTCTTAACAGTAATCCATCCCTGTTATTGCTGTATCCAAACACAATAACTTGCCTTCTCCGCCCTTCCAAGCACATCCAGCATTACCCACTCTCCACAGCTCCACACTCCCCGTGCCTGGTCTCTGCAGCAGTGTCTGACCGAGTCTCCCTGCTCCCAAGCTTGGCCTGCCTTGACCCATTTGCCACACGGCACAGTCATAGTAGATCAGACCACAGCATTCCCCCTGCTCAAAATGCTGCCAGGCTTCCATTCTACTCGGAAAAAGTATCAGGTCCCCCAAGGACTACGGCTCTTTCTCTGGACTAACGTCAGCTACTCTCCTTTCCCATGATGCCAGGTCTTCGCTGGCCTGATTCTCACTTGAACGCAGGCAACCCATTCTGTCTCAGGGTTCATGCCTGCGTTTTCCTCTGCCTAGAATGATCTTCCCCATCACCCTGTCATGGCTAACACCTTGCCATTCTGGTTCTTTCTTCAGAGGCCTTTGCTAAGCAACCATCTCCTCATTTGACCATGTCAGGCTGTTTTATTTATTTATGTTAATTTAATTTAATTATTTAATTTGAGGTCTCAGTCTGTCATCCTGGCTGGAGTGCAATGGCATAGTCACTGCTCACTGCAGCCTCAACCTCCTGGGCTCAGGCAATCCTTCTGCCTCAGCCTCCCAAGTAGCTGGGACTACAAGCACACACCACGACACCCATTTTTAAAAATGACATTAATAACATTTTTTAAACACATAAATGACATTTTTAAAACACAACACAATGCTAACTTAAAAAAAAAATCTTTTTGTAGAGATAAGGTCTCACTGTGTTGCCCAGGCTGGTCTTGAACTCCTGGGTTCAAGCAATCCTCCCGCCTCAGCCTCCCAAAGTGCTGGGGATTACAGGCATGAGCCACCACACCCAGCCATAGCACACACATTTAAAAAGTGGTGTCAGAATCCCTGCATCTGAGAGAATTTGCTTTTGCCGCATCTGATGAGATATTATGGCCTGTTCTTCCCAGTGCCTGAGTCACTTCCTAAAGTTAAATTCCCCCAGGAGTGGCAATCATGCAATTAACATATCAAGACATCACTAGGGAGTAACTTTGGTTAACTTAAGTATTTCGTGTCTTAACTCCACCTCACCCCTCGCTGTCTTTATTCCTCAGAGTACTTTGTTGGTTGGTGGGGTTTTTCCTCCTTTTTCCTGAAACCTGGAAAAGTAGAAAGCTCTTCATGTATTGCAGACATTCTCCTTGTGTCTTTGGTTCATGACCACAGTCAAGGAAGAATGAAATGGTTACAGATCTTTGGAAATGAAGATTTTCAAGCTCATCCTTAGAGAAATTACTAATCACCCAAGCAAAGGTTATTCATTGGGAATCATGCGACTTAAAGCCACATTCCTCCCTTTCAGATGTAATTTTTGTGAAATGATAATAATTCAACAGTTAGTAGAAAGAGCAGCGAGTCATATATCAAGATCACAGTTCAGCCTCTACCATTCCTAATTCTGACACATAATAAGGGCAACATATTAATAAGAGAAATGCAGAATGGTAGAGGCTGAAAAAAGATTATTTTTTGACCTTTGTCTTTTTTGCTGAAGGAAAACTAAGACTAGATGATCAACTCTGGTGACTGTGAATTGACCGAGATTAGATTTCTTTACATAACATGCTTATATAGGTAGCTTTGGAATGATTATTAGCAAGCTGTAACACATATAGGTGTAAGTAGTTTTAATACTAAAATTAAAATGTTATTATTTAAATATGGGGAAAGTTAAAGTTTAGGTACATTGGAAGATTTCGGTTTGACTTAGTTAAAATGTAAGTGTGTGTTTCTCCCTCCTTTTAAAAAAATTTTTATTTTATTTTATGAGCCAGAGTCTCACTGTCACCCAGGCTGGAGTGCAGTGGCATGCTCACGGCCACTGCAGCCTCGATCTGCTGGACTCAGGCAACCCTTCTGCCTCAGCCTTCCAAGTAGCTGGAACCACAGGCATGCACCACCATGCCCAGCTAATTTTTTGATTTATTATATGGATGAGATCTCATCATGTTGCTCAGGCTGGTCTTGAATCCCTGAGCTCAGGTAATCCTCTCTCCTCTTCTTCCCAAAGTGCTGGGATTACGTGTGAGCCACTGCATCAGTTTTTTGGTTTTTTGGGTTTTTTTTTTTTTTTTTTGAGTTGAGATCTTACTCTATCACTCAGGCTGGAGTGCAGTGGCCCAATCATGGCTCACCTGGACTTGACCTCCTGGACTCAGGTAATCTTTCCTCAGCCTCCCCAGTAGCTGAGACTACAGACATGCACCACCACACCCGGCTAACCCTTTGATTTTTTTTTGATAGAGATAATGTTTTGCTATGTTGGCCAGGCTAGTCTCGAACTCCTGGGCTCAAGCAATCCTCCCGCCTCTGCTTCAAAAGTTCTGGGGTTACCGGCATGCCAGGCTTTCTTCTACTTTCAAGACTTGGGGCATCTAGCAGTTATTTAGGATTAGGGCTTCCCGAAATCAAGTGCCAAGGCCATTGCTGGGGAGGTCAGAGGTAGTGTTTTAGTTGACTGGCAAATCCATGGTACAGGGAGGAAGTCTATTAATCTCAATCAAAAGATATAGGAGCTGGTGTGATGGCTCACACCTACAATCCCAGCACTTTGCGAGGTGAGAGGATTGAGACCAGCCTGGGCAACTTGGCAAGAACTCATCTCTACAATAAATCAAATAATTAGCCAGGCATGGTGGTGTGCACCTGTAGTCCCAGCTATTTGAGGTAGAAGGATCGTCTGAGCCCTGCAGGTTGAGCCTTCAATAGCTGTAATCATGCCACTGCACTCCAGCCTGGGTGACAGAGCGACACCCAACTAAAAAAAAAAAAAAATGATGTAGGATCTCAGGATTGGGAGGGCCCTTAAGAGTTATGTAAGCCGGGGTCAGTGGCTCAGCCTGTAATCACGTGCCTTGGGAGGCTGAGGTGAGTGAATTGCCTGAGTCTGCGGGTTCGAGACCCGCCTGGGCAACTTGGCAAGATCTCATCTCTACAATAAATCAAAAAATTAGCCGGGTGTGGTAGCTCACGCCCGTAGTTCCAGCTACTTAGAAGGCTGAGGTGGAAGGATCGCCAGAGCCCAGCGGGTTGAGGCTGTGGGCCACTTCACTCCAGTCTGGGTGACAGAATGAGACTCTAACTCAAAAAAAAAAAAAAAAGAGTTATGTAACCCCACTACACCATATTCCAAAACAGGCATCTCTTGATAACCTGCTGTCTTATGAAGGGTAGAGGAGGAAGCAGCCCCTCCTAACCTGATCCAGAATGGCTGGGTTATTTGATGAACTTTTTGATTACTTAACACAAATTTTTGATCACAATAAAGTGCATTCTTCGTTCATTGCTTCCATCTAATGTATAGGGTTCAGAAATCTGAATATCTGCTAGATTCAACTGTTTCTTGAGTAAGGAGCAGTTGGGGCAAAAAGAACAATTGCCAGATTGTTCTGGTGACAGCCGAGGGAATCTCAGTGTCTCCTTCCGGGTCTCCCAGGGGAAATTGAGCTCCGGCTTTGGTTAGAATCTCTTCTTCAGTGGGTGGGAAACACCCATCACCACCTCCCTGATATAACTAGATGTGGCTCAAGGTGTGGACATGTGTTCTGAAACAGCTGCTGAAGTTCAACTGGTAGATGAGGCAGGTATAAGCTCTGCCAATGGAATCAGCCACAATGAACAGGATCTTAAGATAGGTGCAGGTAAATGTTAACCAGACATGGCGCTTATAATTCCCGCCAAAGACACTGATTCTGCTCTTGAAGCCCCCACGTTAAAAGCCCCTTGGAGCTTCCAAGTTCACAGCTGACCCTGATGGTTAAAAACACCACAGAGTTCCAAAGACCGCTTTGTAAGTCTCATACAAGGGCAAACAGCACTCAAATGCATATGGGAATTAAGAAGAATCTTTCTTCTTGATTTGGAGGCAAACCGTTGACCAGTTTTTGGTTTTCAGGTTTTAAAAAAAAGGTTTTCTTCTCTTGATGTTCAGATAATAGCTCATTTGACGGAGTTGTTTGGTTCCTCGGCTTTCATGGCAACATTCAAACAGTGTCCACCAAGATCTGAGTCACATGGGAAGGTTCTTGGCAGCTGTGTCTGCACACACAAGGGTGAAGTTCAAAGCTGTTTCACTTTCACTCCGGCCACATTTTGATCCATAACATTCTACTTTTTGAAGGACAGTGCCAGTTGGGGTTTAGTCTGGGTGAGATTCCAGGTGGCCATGTGCCACTGGTTCTCCAGCATACATTGAAGGACGGGTGTGCTTCTTCCTGCTGATTCCTTTTGCTAGAAGGATGCACTTTCCTGATAAATGAAATCTGGAAACCTCTCTTCCTTCTCATTTGCATGAGAGAATTAGGCAGAGGGCCTGCGAGGATTAGAAAGGCTGTCCTCCCATTCATCGGGAGTCATATGGCCGTCACAGACAGAGCTCGTGTGGATAGCACAGCCGCCACCATATTCAACGCGGAAATGATTCTGTAATTGAACTTCATTAGACACGAAGGCTGAGCCTCCCTGAAGGAAGAAAGTCAAACATTCGGGAATATTACCTGGGAAATTTAGCTTTAAAAAATATTCATTTGAAATATTTGGGTGATTGATTTAAGAAGTCATTCCTCGGAAGTTTAAGATATTCAAAGAATGTCCTGGATTCTTCCTTCCTGCTGCTGTGTGCAGACACATTCCGAGGTATATGCAGCCTATCATCATTGCCCAGTCCCTGGATTTCCATTCTTTCCTTGGAAAGAAGTCAGGTGGACTTACAAAAAGAGAGAGGGCTGGGTCTCCAGCCTGGCTGCGCTCCCAAGCCTCAGTCTTGCATCTCTACTTACCTGCTGGAGACTTGAACTCATGTCTGGCAGTCACTCCAAAGCCCAGTTAGTTCCCCTCTCCCTTCCCCTCCCGCAATGGCCGCCTCTCCCAGTGCCCCTGGTCACCTTTCCTTTTGTCCTGCATCTGCAAGAGTCACTAAGGCTTGCTGGGCATTCCCTTGCACTGTCTGTCACACTCCATCCTTCCTTTCCTCTTCCACTGCCTCCAGAATCCTGCTGCTTCAAGCCTGGATGACTATAATAGCATCCTAACTAATCGCTTACTTGTTTCTCCCCCTCCAATTCACTGCTGCCACGGTAATCTCCCTAAAACACCATTTAATCATGCCAAACCCTTAATTAAAAATCTTCATTATCTCTTCATTACCACCAGGATAAAGTCCAAGCGTCTTAACTTCCTTCCACTATCTGGCCTCAATCCACATTTCCAGCTTACTACCCACGATTTCCCCACAGTTCCTGTGGACGCCGCTGAAACTAGTCTAGTCACACAGCGCATCACCTGGAATGGCTTCTCCAGGTCTTCCGAGATATGGGTTTATTCTACGGGGCCCATGACAGGTCCTTCTGCCTTTTGCGAGGCTTTTTCCCTCGGCAACTCTGCCCTCTTCAGAGTTCCCAGAATACTCAGAACCCTTTATCATGGGTCATTATTTAGTTTTTGAAGTACGTGTGTTTTCCACCCACTAGACTCGACGTGTCTTGAGATCAGGAATTGCTCCGGAAACATTTTTATATCTCCTCCTTATAATCACCACCACCACAACCCTATACGTCCCCAAGAAATTACAAATTGCCACACCCCTCACCATCCCCGAGAAATCACGATGATGGTATAATCTGGTTATAGGACGTTTGGGGTTTGGAGGCCGAAGGAAATGACTGCTGAAGTGTGTCCACTGTGCTCCTTTTTGACTTGGGACGACCCACGTGGGCGATTGAAATGCCAGATTAGAAAGGGAATTGATTCGGTGTGATTGAGAGCTTAGTGACATTTAGACAATTCCTAAGAAGTAAAATTAAAGAAGGAGAAATGCTGGGAAGACCATTGGTAGGGAAAAATTATACTAGGCTGCAGTCATAAGGACTGCAGAATACAATGGAGAAAACCTTGGTCCATAGCTGCAGGTTGGTAGAGGTTGAAGCCAAAGTCGATACAATTGTGATACTCAATTACCACTTCCGTTTAAGTGTTCAGAAACCCGAACCTCCTATCTCCTTGAATTCATGCTAGTTGCACACTGGAATAAAATACAATATACCAGTTGCACAATCACAGCTCTCCACAGCCTCAACTCCTGGGCTTAGGTGATCCTCCCGCCTCAGCCTTCCAAGTAGCTGGAACAACAGGCACCCACCACTAGGTCTGACTAATTTTTTTATTTTCTTTGTAGAGATGAGGTCTCACTCTGTTGCCCAGGCCGACCTCGAACACCTGGGCTTAAGCAATCCTTCCACTTTGGCCTCCTGAAGTGCTAGAATTACAGGCGTGAGCCACCGCACCTAGCCTAAAAGTTTTTATCTTCCTGACTTCCTGATAGGGCTGAGTGGCAAAATAGAAATACCTAGCTTATTATTTTGCGCACACCTGTAATGGTCTACTTGGCTCTTGGAGGTGTGAGAATCAGACTGCATAAAACACTTTGACCTCTTCATAGTAGAAAGGCCATGTAATTGCCTAAGAAAGATAATACCACCAAAGCATGTCTAAAAGCTTTTTGCTATTGTAGGGACAGTGAGGTCCTCAGAGGAAGGGTGAAGGCGTCTTTCAAATCTTTCATGCACTCTAAGTAGCTTCTTATAAAAAATTCAACACTCCCAGGGTTTTTCCCAGGTCAAAGTAACAGTTGCCATGATTCTTTCTTGCCAGGATACAAACCATGCATAACACACCTCCCAGGTTAAAGGGGTAACCTCAATCATTTCATTCCACTTGGAAGGTCATATACAGGGCAGAGCAGAAATAAGAGTAGAACTTTCTTCTTCTTCTCCTTCTCCTTCTCCTTCTCCGTCTTCAACTCAGGGTCTCATACTGTCACCCAGGCCAGAGTGCAGAGGGCTTACCTGGGCTTGACCTCCTGGGCTCAGGCGATCCTTTTGCCTCAGCCACCAGAGTAGCTGGGACTACAGGCACATGCCACCATGCTCAGCTGATTTTTAATTTTTTTTTTTTTTTGGAGGGACAAAGTCTCTCGCTAGGTTTTCCAGGCTGGTCTCGAACTCTTGGGCTTAAGCAATCCTCCTGACTTGGCCTCCCAAAGTGCTGGGATTACAGGGCTGAGACATTGCGCACGTCCAGAACAATCATTCTGTAGCGGGGAAAATATATGGCATTCCTGCCCACTGCGTGATCTTGGAGGCCTCACAGTAACTGCCTGCTAAGTGGTGAACTGTCACCTGCAAATGGCCCAGCGACAGGCTCCATGACCTCTTGGCACAGGGCCGCCACCTAGTGGGGAAGCTCCACTTCAAAACTTTTCAAACAAAACAATCCCAACAATTTGCTTCACCTCCCCTTGAAAAATAATTACTTTGGCCGGGCTTGGTGGCCCAGCCTGTAATCCTGCGCCTTTGGGAGGCTGAGGTGAGTGGATTGCCTGAGCCCGTGGGTTCGAGACCCGCCTGGGCAAGTTGGCGAGACCTCATCTCTACAATAAATCAAAAATTAGCCGGGCATGGTAGAGCACGCCTATAGTTCCAGCTACTTGGAAGGCTGAGATGGAAGGATCGCCAGAGCCCCCAGCAGGTCGAGGCTGCGGTGGCCGGGAGTGGCCACTGCACTCCAGTCTAGGTGACAGAGTGAGACTCCAACTCAAAAAAAAAAAAAAATAAGAGTGAAACTCCAACTCAAAAAAAAAAAATAACAACAACAAAAAAGAAAAGTAATTACTTTGAGTTCACATAGACATGCCTATAGTTTTAAGTATTTTAGCAAAGAATCCTAAATTCAGAGTCAAAATACTAGAGCTAGTCAAATGAACTGAGAATCAGCACAAAGATTTGATCAACACTTTGTATTACTAAAGATTTGTTTCAGATTTCTTTTCACCCATGTGCGTTTTCTTTTCTTTTTCTTTCTTTTTCTCTTTCTTTTTTTCTTTCTTTCTTTCCTTCCTTCCTTCCTTCCTTCCTTTCTTCCTCCCTCCCTCCCTCCTTCTTTCCTTCCTTGCTTTCTTTTTTTTTTTGAGTAGGAGTCTCATTCTGTCACCCAAGCTGGAGCATAGTGGCACACTCCCCGCCACTGCAGCTTCAACCTGTTGGGCTCAGGCAATTCTTCCACCTCAGCCTTCCAAGTAGTTGAATCTACAGGCACACGCCACCATGCCCAGTTAATTTTTTGATTTATTGTAGAGATGGGGGTCTCACTAAGTTGCCCAGGCTGGTCTCGAACTCGTGGGCTCAGGCAATCCTCTCACCTCAGCCTCTCAAAGTGCTGGAATTATAGGCATGAGCCACTGCTCCCGGCCATACCTGTGTGCATTTTCCAAAGTGCTGATACATTATTTTTGAAATATAAAGAAAATCTTCAAAACTCTGAAAGAAAATACTAGAGGCATGGAAGAGGGGTTCAAAATAGGATGGAGAGGGACAAAAATGAGATGTCATATATATTGCTTGTTTTTGAGTCATGTTAATGTGGTGCTAATAAAAAAAAAATAATCAAAAACAGAGAAGTCAGGTTTAGTGTGGTGGCTCACACCTGCAATCCCAGCACTTTGAGAAGCTGAGGTGGGAGGATCACTTGAGACCAGAAGTTTGAGACCAGCCTGGGAAACATAGCAAGACCCCATCTCTACAAAAAATTTAAAAATTATCGAGGTGTGGTGGTGTGCACTTGTAGTCCCAGCTACTCTGAGGCTGAGGCAAGAGGATTACTTGAATCCAGGAGTTCGAGGTTGCCATGAGCTATGATTGCACCACTGCACTCCAACCTGGATGACAGAGTGAGACCCTGCCTCTTAAAAAAAGAATAAATGTTTTTTTCATGTGTCTGTTGTCTGCCTGTATGTCTTCTTTTGAGAAATGTCTATTTGTGTCTTTTGCTCATTTTTTAATGGGGCTGCTTGTTTTTTTCCTTTTGGCACGTTTGAGTTCCTTATAGATCCTGAATGTTAGGCCTTTGCCAAATATGCAGTTGGCAAATATTTTTTTCCCATTCTGTGGGTTATCTCTCCACTCTCTTGATGGCTTCTTTTGCTTTACAGAAGATTTTCAGTTTGATGAAGTCCCACTTGTCTATCTTATCTCTTGTGGCATGGGCTTTTGGGGTTTTGATCAGGAATTGGTTACCTATTCCGATTTCCATAAGGGTGTCTCTTGCGTTTTTTAAGATTCTTAACGTTTGAGGTCTTTGATCCTTTTGGAGTTGATTTTTGTGTGTTTCATTGTTCTGCATGTGGTCAGCCAGTTTTTCCAGCACCATTTACTGAACAGACTCTCCTCTCCCCAGTGGTTGTTGTTGGAGGCTTTGTCAAAGACAAGTTGATTGAGAAATTGAGGTTTTGCTTCCAGAATCTCTATCCTGTTCCATTGGTCTATATGTCTGTTCTTGTACCAATACCAGATTGTTTTGATTATTGCAGCCTTATAATAAAGTTTAAAGTCTGGCAGTGTGATACCTCCTGCTTTGTTTCTTTTGCAAAGGAATGTTTTGGCTGTTCTTGGTCATTTATATTTCCATATGAATTTTTGTACTGTTGTTTCCAGGTCTGAGAAGACACGTGAGAGAAATGCAAATCAAGACCATATCGAGATACCACCTAACTCCAGTAAGAATGGCCATCATTAATAAAACAAAAAACAACACATGCTGAAGAGGATGCGAAGAAAAGGGAATTCTTCTACACTGTTGATGGAAATGCAAACTAGTTCAACCTCTCTGGAAAACCTTGTGGTGATTCCTAAAATAACTAGAAATTGACCTTCCATATGACCCAGCAATCCCCTTTCTGGAAATATACCTGGAGGATCTGAAGTCATTCTACAAAAAAGATACCTATACACGCATGTTTATTGCAGCACTGTTTACAATAGCAAAACATGGAACCAACCATGCTACCCATCCAAACTGGACTGGATTAAAAAAATGCGGTACATATACACAATGGAATATACATATATATTTTTTTGAGTTGGAGTCTCACTCTGTCGCCCAGACTGGAGTGCAGTGCAGTGGCCACTCCCGGCCACCACAGCCTCAACCTGCTGGGCTCCGGTGATCCTTCCGCCTCAGCCTTCCAAGTAGCTGGAACTACAGGCGCGTGCTACCACACCCGGTTAATTTTTGATTTATTGTAGAGATGAGGTCTCACCAAGTTGCCCAGGCAGGTCTCGAGCTCGTGGGCTCAGGCAATCCACTCACCTCAGTCTCCCAAAGGCGCAGGATTATAGGCTGAGCCACCGAGCCTGGCCACAATGGAATATTATGCAGCCATAAAGAAGAACAAAATTATGGACTTGACAGCAACTTGGATGGATTTAGAGTCTATCTTACTCAGTGATCTATCACAGAAACAGAGAACTGAGTACCACATGTTCTCACTCATAAGTGGACCCTGAACACTTACCATAATACTATAAGAAAGGGATTGGCAGTAGCCGGAAACTGCTGGTTGGAGACGGGGGGCTTGGCACATAACATTAATAAGAATACCTAATCTCAAACCATATGAAGTGGGGACCAAAGGGAGGCCCAAACTTTACCTGTACAATGACCACTTGTATACCGAATCCTGAACTGTACCCCACATCTTTAAAATAAATAAAATAAAATAAATAAACACAAAAATTAAATTAAAAAGAGAGAAGTCAGCATATATTCATGTGGCAAGCAGGTGTTTAGTTTCAGCAAAAACAGTATCATTAGTCACATTAAATTGATTTGATAATATGCAAAGAAAAATAATTCCTCCTTCCCATGAGAATAAAGAATATTCTCCAAGTATAAGTACATATTACTAAATGTAGAACAGACATATGTAGAAAGTCTCTCTCTCACGTCCTCTGAATTTCTTACATCCTACATAGGCAGACATTGTAGCTGTTGATTTTTTTAAAAAACACTTAAGTCAACGGAATGCACCTTCCTTGGACAAGCTCTGCCAAGTACTTTACCTAATCTTATTCTTGAGCACATGAACCAAAGAAAAAACCGGATGTTAAAAGTTACAAAGCCAAGTTCAAAGGACATGTATTTCATTTTGTCCACGATTGCTGAAAGAAGGCATCCATTCATCTTCTGCAACTTGGAATTTGTGCAAAATGCAGCTTATTGTTATGACAAAGACACAAGCTCAAAAATCATCTAACTGGGCCTTGTTGACATCCTGAAATATCAGAAGACCCGGCAATGTGCTCAGGAGAGGCAAACCACTGCCATGCCCTCCATCATACCTCAAAAAGTATTATTTGCTTTGAGGTTATTTTGTAAAAAGTTAAATTATCTGATTAAAAAATGTGAAAAATCTCACTGGGTGCAGTGGCTCACATCTGTAATCCCAGCACTCTGGGAGGTGGAAGCGAAAACATTACCTGAGCCCAGGAGTTAGAGACAAGCCTGAGCAACATGGCGAGACCTCATCTCTGCAATAAATTAAAAAAATTAGCCAGGTATGGTGACATGCATCTGTGGTTCCAGCCACTTGGAAGACTGAGGCAAAAGGATTACCTGAGCTCAGCAGGTCAAGGTTGTGGTGCCCGTGAGCACCTACTACAATTCAGCCTAGACAACCAAGTGAGATTCCTATTAAAAAGAAAAAAAGAACAGAAAAAAATGTGAAAAATCTCTTGTAGTCTTGAAGGCTCTGCCTCTACTTGTGGTTGAATTTTTTCTGTCCACAGGCCACTTTATGATTAACTAACTTAATTTATGATTAACTAAAAGACCCCAGAGACTCCAAGACTGTTTCCATAAAATAGAAAAATGCAATATACAAGCAAACTAGACAGCTATGACGAAATAAGTGGATATAATTTTTTCAGGTTTGTTTTGGAATTTTGAATCAGAGCTTCAGTGACTAAAAGGCATGTCACCACCACAGTTTACTGTGATTTGCATTTTGTATGAGTATTTGGAAAATTATTGTATCTATGCCATATTTAAAACATAATGGAAGATAAAAGTTTGGGATTTTGCATATAAACCTCAGATTGTGTTCTGAACATAACCTAATCTTAACAGCATGTGCTGGTATACCTAATATCAAGCAGAAGTTTGATCTTCTATTGTACATACAAGGCCCAACAATTAAGTTTGCTAACTTATCCTAGAAAAAGTGCTACATACCTCGTTGCTGAATATCACTATGGTCACCTTTGAAGTACTCCCCTTGGGAAGTTATGCGCCGACACCAGTGCCTAGTCCACCCATCAAAGCAATTTTGGAACTCTTTCTAGAATGGCCATCAGAACTGTCATTGTATTACCTTGATGACCTGAATATTATCAAAATATGATTCTTTCAATATTTCCTTTATCTTCGAGTCAAGAAGAAGGTCCTTGGGAGTCAGATCAGGTCAGTAGTGAGGTGTTACAATACAGTTATTTGTATAATGCTGACAATGTAAACTCAAGGTTTACACTGCCGTTAAATAATGATTAACAGCAGCAAATATCTGTCTGGGGATGGGGAAGCACCTCTTATCAATAGGGTGCCTGAATGAAATGTATTTGTATACCTAACCCTTAACTGTACTCCACAGCATCATAATAAAAAATATTGATTATAAAAAAAATATAATGATGACAGCTCTGATGCCCCTTACAAAAAAAAGAGTTCCAAAATTGCTTTCACTGGTGTACTAGGCACTTCCCAAGGGGAGTACTTTGAAGGTGACCGTAGTGATATTCAGTGACGAGGTATGAAGCACTTTTTCTAGGATGGTTCGTGAACCTAATTGTATGTTTATATACTATAGAAAATCATAAATAGCTTAAACAATTATTATATAAGATGTGTTTACAATTTTTATTTACTCATATTTTCTTAATGTAATAATGTTGAATAGAGTCTGATAACTTAAAAAAGTTAAAGTGAAGGTGTTTTGAGATTTTAGATACATGCATTTCTATCTTTCACTATATGAGCTTGTGATTTTACTTAAATACTATAAAATAAGGTAGAATCAATGACAAGATCATTATTCTGTAAAAATTGACTAAGATGAGAGAGCATTATTTATCTGACAGTTGGTTTTAGAATTATTTTTGAAAAAGGCCTGAGCTCAGTGACTCAGCCTGTAATCCCAGCACTTTGGGAGGCCTAGGAGAGAGGATTGCTTGAGCCTATATGTTCGAGAACAGCCTGGGCAACTTGCCGAGACCTCATCTCTACAATAAATCCAAAAATTAGCCAGGCATGGTGGCACGTGCCTGTAGTTCCAGTTAATTGGAATGTTGAGACGGAAGGCTCACCTGAGCCCAGCAGGTCGATGCTGGGGTGGCGTAAGTGTGGCACTGCACTCCAGCCTGGGCAACAGAGTGAGACTCTAACTTCAATTTCAAAAAATAAAAAAACAAAAAATTTCAAAAAATTTTAAAAAAGAATTATTTTAAAAAGAGGGAAATGAGTATAATGACAACTGGTGACTAATGTCTGGTTTATAATGTCACATGGCTACAAAGCCAAAAAGAAGTGAAATTGAACCATCCTTCAAGTAAGTTAAACTCATGCCAATATCCTATCTAAAATGTTGTTCAACCATCCTCTTAGTTTCATCTGAGTTGACCCAACCCTTAACCATTCTGTTTTGAAATCGTTCTTAGAGCAACAAATGTGATCCAACACTTACCGATGAATCATTGAGAAGTAGAAAAAAATCTCACCACAAATCTGTTAAAGTTTGATCCTGGAGTTTCAACTAGAAAAAAATTTTTGTTAAAAAAAAGAAAAAGAAAGTATTCTGTTGCTAGAGCTATAAGGAAATGAAATCTTTTGCGTTTTTGTATACAGATGATTCTGAAGATATTTTCTCTAAAAGTATAAGCCAATTTGGTGGTTTAGTTCACTATAGCTGGGGAAGAACCTAGCATTCTTCTTGAAATATTATACATTTTTATTTTATTTTTTTAAGAGACTGGTTTTTGATATGTTTAGGGCTGGTCTTGAACTACTGGACTCAAGCAATCCTCTTGCCTTGGCCACCCAAAGAGCTAGGATTACAGGAGTGAGCCACCATGCCTGACCTGTCTTCTTTTTTAAAAATTACTGCATATTCGCATCAACAAGGGTACCTGCATAATCAACATTTGTATACCTAACCCTGAATTGTGCCTCACATCTTTATAATAAAAAAGAAAAAAATTACTGTATGTTATAAGACATATTTTGTCATGTACTAGATAGGTTTATATGTTCAAGTGAATGAATTATTTGTGGCTCATTTTCCAATTAATGGATAGAAATGTTGGTTGTTTCAATGTGACCATTTTAATAACTGAATTGGAGCTAAGACACTCTCTATTCAGAATTCTACCTTAAAACCAAACAGCAGATGTATTGGCAAAGTTATTTATTTATTTTTATTATTTTCTGAGTTGGGGTCTCACTCTGTCACCCAGGCTGGAGTGCAGCGACACAATCATAGCTCATCGCAGTCTCCACCTCCTGGGCTCAAGCGATCTTCCCGCCTCAGCCTCTTGAGTAGCTAGCACTATAGGCACCTGCTGCCACACCCAGCTAGTTTTTTAATTTTTTTGTAGAGACAAGACCTACTTTACAGTGGGTCTTCAGACAGACTTCTTTGAGGAAGTGACATTTAAGTCACCTGAAGAATGAACCTGGGCAACCAAGTGATGACTGAGATGGCGGTAGAATGAATTATTCTTTTTTCTTTTTTTTTAGTATCAGTTTGTAACATTTGGGACATACTACTACTGAAAAAAAGTATACTGGGTATGGTGGCTCACGCCTGTAACCCCAGCACTTGAGAGGTGGAGACAAGAGGATTGCCTGAGCTCAGGGGTTTGAGACCAGCCTGAGCAACATAGCGAAATCTTGTCTCTATAATAAATAAATAAATAAATAAAAATTAGCCAGACGTGGTGGCACATGCCTGTGGTGCCAGCTACTTGGAAGGCTGAGGTGGAAGGACCGCCTGAGTCCAGCAGGTCGAGGCTGCAGTGGCCGTAAGTGTGCCACTGCACTTCAGCCTGGGTGACAGAGTGAGACTCTGACTCAATAAAATAAAATAAAACAAAAGTATCTGTTGTTTCTCAAATTCAAATTTAACTGGGTATTCTGTATTTGATCTGGCAATCCCAGGTGGGCTCTTGAGTTCTAGGCAACTGAGAAGGGTCTGAGGTAGACCGAGTCCCCTACTTTGGAGGAAGGGAGGTATCTGGCATGTAGTGATGGAAGGAGGAGTGGTGAGTTGAGTTTGGCGGGCCAAGAGCTCGAGATCACTACACGGTGTGTCGGCATCATTCTTTCAGGCCTGTGATTATGCCAAAAGCAAAATGTTGCAGAGCATTAGTCAGAGGCTAATTTCAATTTAATATAACTTTTCAATTAATATAAAAACCTGAGAAACATTCTTAGCAAATATATGAACTGTAAGCTCCAGTCAGATTTGCTAATTTTCTTGAAAGACAAGTTTAAATAAGACTTGAGAGGAAACTGTCTACGTTCAATCTCTGTTTTCCACTTGGCTATTTTATCTTGAATTGGCCTGATCTGTTACTGTATTTGTAGGAGATCTGAAAAAGGCTGCTATGTTTGTGTTCCCCCAGAATTCATATGAAGAAGCCTAAATCCCCAATGTAATGGCATTTGGACGTGAGGCCTTTGGGAAGTGATTAATTAGGTCATGGGGGAGGAGCTCTCATGAATGGGATTAGTGCCCTTATAAGAAGAGACCCAAGGGAGATGATCTCTCTTCCTTTATGTGTAGATACCATGAGAAGATGGCCATCTCCAAGCCAGGAAGTGAGCCCTCACCAGCCATGGGATCACCAGACGCTACGGTGGCAGCACCTTGATCTTAAACTTTCCAGCTTCCAGAACTGTGAGAAACACGTTTCTGTTGTTGAAGCCACCCAGTCCAAGATATTCTGTTATGGAGACCTGAATGGACTAAGACAGATGATGTCTGAGGACACATATTGAACTGGCAAGCTGAGGTGCCCAACAGACTCAACTCTTGCCTATTACAAGGCTGTTTATTTCAGCACCTTTGGTAGTCTCACATAAACCTCTCTAAGTAGCATGTATAATTTAGCCTTTTCAGATCTTTGAGTCAAGTAAACATACCAGCTTCTGTTTTACAACATTCTGCTTGGTGTTAGAAATCATATAATTACACAACGACCCTGCCATCTTTATACGAGTAAAAAAAGTGTATACGAATGTTCAAAGTTTGTTCAAATTTAGCTGGTAACTTCATCAATAGACTGTTCAATCATATCACAAATATTTTCTGCTCCACCATGAAACAATCCTGAAAACATTAGAAACAACAGAAAAAATACACAAAGGGGTCCTAAAAGATTATCTACATTCCACTTGCCTTTTGGGAGGTATATATTCATTTCCTAGGTCTGTTGTAACGAAGTACCACAAAGTAGGTGGCTTAAACAACAGGCACTGGTTGTCTCGCAATTCTGGAAGCTAGACGTCTGAGATCAAGGTGTCAACAGGGCGGGTTCCTCCAATAGGTTGTGAAAGAATCTGTTCTATGCCTCTCTCTCCCTGCTTCTCATGGAAGCAGGAAAATCACTCCTCGGCTTGTACATACGGCACCACACTCTTTTCTTCACATGGCTTTCTTGGTGTCTCTCTCTCTATCCTCTTTCCTTGATGCAAATCTCTGGGTTCATATTTCTTCTTTTAGTAAAAAGAACAGTCATACTAATATTCTCATCTTAACTTGGTCATCTACAAACACCCTATTTCCAGATAAGGTCACACTCACAGGTACTAAGGGTTAGGACTACACATCTCTTGGGGGGAACATGATTCAATCCATAACAGGGAGAATTGGGTAATAATTTAAAGATGTGGGGTACAAGTTAGGATTGGGCACATACATTCTAGGTGTGGATGAAGTTTGGGCCTCCCATTGGCCCTCACTTAATCTGGACTAGGATCAGACATGCTTATTGATGGTACTATTTTCTTAGCTTTGATTTTGATTAGTAAGGACTCTCTGAGTCCAAAAGTGTCTTAATCTGGATGGTACCAGGAAGGCACGATTTCCACCAGATGACATGGCAGAAACTGCTGTTTCAGCAGACAGTCATGGTGAAACTCAGTTTCCCAACCCATTGACCAAAAATCAATGAGTGAACACTTCAAAAGGACCGACTTAAAAAGCTACCAGTGAAGTCTGATTTTGACAAGTTTGGATTCCTTATAAAGATAGATAGCTCAGTTGTGCGGTGAAAAGGGGCATAAGATTAAGTAGGCGGCAGGAGCTTTGGTTGCCAGTCATGGTTTCCCCAGATAGCTGGTGGCTTTGGACAAATATGTAAGCTTTCTTAGTCTCAGTATCCCATGAGGGCATTAGACAAGGATACCTGAGTTCCTTCCCAAACCCGTATATCAGTCATTACTGAACACAGAAAATCTTGGTGTGATGTGCTCATGCAAAACTGAGACAGGTGAAGAATAACTCTTTCTGTCTAATACTCCAGAGTAAGAGTTTCAGGCCCCATCCATGTCATCTGCACAGTGTTCCACTGATTTAACAGGTATCTGTCCATAAATAGGACTTTAGTTTCCATACAGTTGGTACGATGGGGTCGTGGAAATATCAGTGCACCAACCACAGGACATGGAAAAACCTAGAGAGATTCTTACTTGGCAGCATGTCTATGCGTTCCTCTTTTCTCTGTATAACTTCCCCTCTGCTCACTCAAAAACACTGGGGAGTCACCGGGTGAACAGTGCTACAAAGGAAATCGAAACTAAGGTCTTGACCTTTGAGGAATTTGCTGGTCTATGTGGAAGGCTCATTAAACAAAGGCATATATGAACTAAAAGGAACATGAACACATTGAGAAGCATCCATCTATGTGTAGAGGAACAGTGGTCAGGCTTGGGGACACCAGCTGGACTCAGGATGACTCAGAAATGCCTCGCAACGGTGTTGAGAGACGGACCTTTGTCTCATTAGAGCAAGAATCTATCTTTCCAAGTGATCCATAACACGTGCATGTTTTCTTGTGAATGTAAACCCACAAAGGTCATCTGCAGAATAACTTTGTAACACGCTTTCTCAAGGATTTCTTGAGAGAAGAAAGTATCTTGGAAGTCTCAGGAAAGCACCCAAAGCACCAAAGTTCCATTTTTATCCTTGAACACATCCTCAGATTCCACAGGATTGAACTGGGCTTATGGGCATGTACGTATGAAGACTTGGCAAGACCCTCTTCTTTCCGACATCTTGGCTAGACTAGTGCTAGGATATTTGTAAATTTGCCCAGAAAATGGTGTCTTTTCACCTTTATAGCTACATCATTGCTGAGGAAGAGTAAACCAGGTTTCTCGATATCATTGTTCCAGATGGGTGTGAGGAAGAGGGGATTTAGTTTGGTAAACTTCGTGGCATCTCCAAGAGATTATGTAAGAGACCTGCTTTCCTTCTGGCAATGTCTATTGGAAGACAGACTCCTTTGGGGCCCTTTCAAATGAGAGGCAGTCACTGCTATTTGCCTACCCAGTGCCACATTTGAAGGGGCTTCTCTTTTGGGCAACAGCCATGAAGCTTCCAACTTGCCCTGAAGGGAAGTAACTCTGCTTTGGCTGGGTGCTCAGACTGGCTCCCTGGGTACTAACATGAGCAGATATTTTTCTCTGAGAACAAGTTGTTGGTTTCTGCTGAGTGGAAGGTTGGAATGAATTACTTCATGTCCCTACTCAGATCAGTAAGGCTGAGATCATCAGATGATTTGCCCCATCATGAGGATAGTACATTGATGCTGTGACAGAGACTTTTCTGCCATGAGGCACTCTGCAGAAATCAGACTGTTGATTGCATGTGTAGTTTTACAGAGGGACATACTATAAGGTTGATAGAAGGGCTTGTGGTGTAGGGAAAAAGTCTGCTGAGGGAATTTAGTGAAGTTTCTTCCTCTTTGAAAATCCTGACCCAGGGCCTGGCTCGGTGGCTCAGCCTGTAATCCCAGCACTTTGGGAGGCCGAGGCGAGTGGATTGCCTGAGCCTGTGGGTTTGAGACCAACCCGGGCAACTTGGCGAGACCTCATCTCTACAATAAATTTAAAAAATTAGCTGGGTGTGGTAGCATGCACTTGTAGTTCCGGCTACTTGTGAAGGTTGAGGTGGAAGGATCGCCAAAGCCCAGCAGGTTGATGCTGGGGTGGCTATGAGTGTGCCGTGCACTCCAGCCTGGGTGACAGAGTGAGACTCCAACTCAAAGAAAATCCTGACCCAATGCTGATCAGTGCTGCGTCAGGTGTGTTTTGGGGTTTGCAAGGGGACTTTGGGCTTAATAGCCAGAACAAGAAAAACAACAGCAACACAAACAAACAAATAAAAATGGAACCACACCAATAGATATGAGTCCTTTATGAATTTCTGTACATATACAAAAAAGGGGGACCCAAAAAACACCGGAATTTATTTATAAAAATGTGTGTATTTATTCTTACATGTTTAAACTTCAGTCATCTTCAAAGTATTCCCCATTTGATGCAATATACCTAAACCTATTGAGATGCTTTTTCCACTGTTCAAAACAGTATGTGAGGCCAGGCACGGTGGCTCATGCCTGTAATTCCAGCTCTTTGGGAGACAGAGGTGAGAGGAATGCCTGAGCCCAGGGGTTCGAGACTATGGGCAACTTGGCAAGATCTCATCTCTACAATAAATTAGCCAGGTGTAGTGGCACACACCCGTGAATCCAGCTACTTGGAAGGTTGAGGTGGAAGAATCATCACCTAAGCCCAGCAGGTCAAAGCTGTGGTGGCTGTGAGTGTGCCACTGCCCTCCAGTCTAGGCGACACAGTGAAACTCTGACTCAAAAAATAAAAACAGTCTTTGATCTCATCAATTTTGATGCCTTTTGTGCTTCTGACATTTTTTTGTTTCACCTCTTCCACATCAGCAAAATGTGTCCTTTTGAGGTTTCTTTTTCATTCAGGGAAACAAAAAAAGTCCCTTGAGGCAAGATTGGGTGAATAGGGAGAGTAGGACACGGGGTCGTGTCATTTGGGGTCAAAAACTGCTAAACACCCAGTGAGGTATGGGCAGATTTGCTTGAAGATCACCCATTATGAAATGGACAAACATGTTGAAAGAATCTCAAGAAAACTTCACTGAAGCCGAACACAACCTCTCACAACAACCCTAGCTGGCACACTGATGGGTTCCTAGAACACTTACCTAGCAGGGGCAGCCTCTACTACAACGGGTCTGTCCACCAAAAAATAATTCCATTTTTTTTTGGGGGGTCCCCCCTCATGTATCCCCAGCACCCTATTCAAGACAAGTTGGTGAAGTGCTTTCTTTGTCAGGTGCCATAAACCAATGTCAGTTACATGTGTGCAAGTTACCCCCTTTATTTCTCCACTCAGCTTACCACAGCAATGACAGTCACTGATTATCGATGCACTTCAGGGGTGTTTCTTGCATAGAGACAGCAGCATGCTAAGTGTTGCTCTAGGTAGGAAGAATTCATAATCATTAGTGGCAGGATTATAACAGTGGGTGTAAGGAAAAAGTTGGAGTTTGTCATATTCCAGAGTGAAAGAGGAAATAGTCCTTTATCACCAGCTGATCTGTCCCATCAAAGACAAAGGGAGACCTCTGGACTGGAAAGTTAAATGCATTGTCATCTCGGCTGCATCTCACCCCTCCCACGGTCCCATTTATCTTTTCTCCTGACATTGTCTGTAACCTAAAGACTCCCACCCACAATAGAGACTTCAAATAGGTAGCGAGGAGAATTAAGAGCTTATCAGACATCTGGTGATAGGCACCTCGGGTTTAGGCTTAGCCGTTATAGGATCTCCATTTAAAAACATCAAAATGTTCATTTTGTGCCAGTTTGAAATGTGACTTTCAAAGATGACCCTAATCTTAGGGGAGTAGATAGTCTGTCTGACACATGTGAATTTCACTAGACAGCCTGTTTTCGCTTCCCTGTGAGGAATTAAAGGAGATATGCTAAAAGGTTGTACCTCTTTCAAAGCTGATTCTCCCTGTAAGAAAGTGTTAAACCGCAGTTGGCGATGGAAGTGGCTGATACGGCGTCTAGTCGGTGCCACCGCCTCCGTGGGTGGCTGCTCTTTTGACTTATCTGAATTCGGAGTGAGGGACTGTTTGTAACACAGTCTTATATACAAAATGTATGTGGCCAGAGAGGTTTGTAACATAACGAACACCCTTATCATCACTAGAATCTTTACAACAGCTTGGATGACTTTTTAATTGTGGCTTAATATAGTTAATTATGGCAACTCTTCCCCATTTTCCAGGATGATGAATTAATATCACAGATCATTAACGTTACTAAATTGTCATAATGATATAGTAGATTTAACATCCCAGCTACGTTAAGACCTGCTTTATAATTTGACTCTTTTGTTATTTGCCTTAAATAGGAAAAGCATGCGCTCTGCTTGCCTCTTACAGTAGGCTGCGTGTCACCACTTGTACTATTTTCTTTAATAAATTATTGATACAGAAAATCCCAAATGGAAGACTTCTTCATCTTCAGACTCTATATGAAGCTAACATTTTCTTTCTAATATCCACTTCATCAGTAATAAAAGTTAGAGAGCTCTGGCTCTAGCGCCAGGTTTTATAATTAGACAAGACTGTATTTTACATCTGCAAAATGCTCATGCTTAGTGGGAAAAAAATGAGAAACGCGATATGTTCCATTCTGTTGCAATGGTTATACCATTTTAATCTCTTAAGTTCAATATATATCCTCTAGCAAGTTATACTTCTAGGATTTCATTTTTAGATCCTTAAGGCTGCATATATCTGTCAAACCGACATAATGAATTTAAAGTGCTAATGCCTAGAAGACCAGAAAAACATTGAAATATATCCTTGGTTGATTAAATTACCACCTCCAGCTACTTTACATCCTCGTGTCCAAATAGATTTTCTTTTTACTTACCAAGTGCCGGATCTGGAAGATGTGGAAGATGTAATTTTATGGTAAAAACATGCACATGTCTTTAGACAAGAGCATTTTATTTAAGCGTCTTTTAAAAATCTGCACAGTACTTCTGGGATAGGACTTACAATTTGATGACAGGTCCTTTCAATTATGTTCAACCTGCAGGTTAACCTTAGGACCTAGCAAGTAACTTTCAAGTGTATACTTAGAATGGGATTTATGTTAAAAATCTGGAGTACTAATATTCAAATGTTCATGATAACGACATTGAAAATATGTTCACTTCTTCTGCAAAATTAAAAAGGCACCGATGAATCCTGATCATGTTAAAAGTTGTTTGCTCAGAAACAACTTAGATGGACAGACGAACAACTCAAACAGGACTCGGAGACATTTCTTGCTACCAAATGGACTTGCCTGATTGTCGAACTTGTCTGTCACAAAAGGGAGTCATAGTGGAAAATCTTTTTCCTCCCTGTAAAAGTGGCAGTCAAAATAACCCTAGAAATAAAAATGCTATGGACCCGAATGGGGAGAAAATATGGGTTTTCCTTTCAACTTTTACTTCTGGAATTTTAGGTAGAATCAGCTGAATGGTAGTCATGTCTTTCCATGCCTGTATGCACAACTTGCAGTGCCTTAAATAACTCTATAGGGCTATGTACATGTATCACATAGTTTAGATCATACACACATACAAACACACACGTGGACGCTTGTCACAGTCAAGAACTCAAAGACACACATTTCGGGAATCACTCTCACAACATCGAACAGGAAAAGTAGCAGCGAACTCAGCAGCCGCACGTGGGCTCATTTTCTACAGGAAGCTGGCCCTTCGGAAGCATCCATAACCTGACACCCTGTCCTGGCCATCGGGCTCTGGAATGTGCCAATTCTGGTATGTTCATCAGTATGTTCACTGTCTACACCGGTCCGAACTTGACCTAAGGTGGCGGGGAATGATTCTGCCGTTTCAAGGTTAAGTTTCTAGAACCTCGCCGTACCAAGACGCAAGGCAAGGACAGTGAACATCAGTGGTGAGACATCAGAGTGCTGTGATGTCTGGGGGTGAAACTAAAGACCACGATGGATGTGAAATAAAATGACAAGTATCAGAGGAAACAGAAGCAGGAACTGAAGGCAAGAGAGCAGATTTGTAGTGCTTTCAAATGAAACGTTATAATCCCTCCAACAATCCTGTTGATTGTGAGCTATAGTGCTAGGAGGACAAGGCAGAAAAAAAGATACATTGTGGGATAAACAGCTTCTTATAAGGTAAAACTGAATGGCCAAAATAGATGAATAAGGAGACACAACGGAGAGAAGAAAGAAACGAGTCAGTGGCAATATAAGAAAAAGGTAACAGTGAACACAGGACAGAAAGGCAAGAGAGAAAAAAAATGTAAATGAGTGAGACAAAAAAGCCAAAAGACGCAAAAGAAAAAGAGAACAAGAGGGGGAAAGAAGTAATATTTTCCTTGATAAAAATGCACAAAAGGGAAGATGAACTTTGTTCTTTTTCTCTTTCTACTCTCCTCTCTTTTTCTGCTTTTCGCCTCGCAGCACGCCAGCCTAAGCTGAGAGCTGTAATGTCATTAAATTGCAAATGCTTTTTCATTTCCGACACACACTGTTTACTTATCTGGCAAAAACATATGTTGGAAGGAATCCGTTAAATTCTGCCCATTGCCTTGGGTAAAAGTGCAATGGAAACGGACCCACCGAGCGTCCTCTTTCTTCTTCTTCAGCACCCGCCTTATCTACAAGACGGCTTCGCAGAAAACTGGCTAGTTCAATGAAAAATGAAGATACAGCGAGAGATTAGGGAAGAACACTGAGCACAAAATTCCTGGAGAGAGGGTCACTCCATTGCAAATGATTTCACTCCTCTAGATCTGCATAAATTACTATTTTTAAGGCATCTCCAAAGTCTGTATATTTTTCTCACTCTGTCAAACATTTAATTTCACGCCCCGTGTTCTGAATATGCTAAAATGCATATCTCTGATGCACCTTTAAGCCAGAAAAACGAATGCAAAATTGAAGATAAAATGATGTGATTTGCACTACAAGCCTATTACTTGAGGTATTTACATATAGTTTACCTCTGCAGTTCTGAGGATGATTTATTAAAAAAAATCTGGATTAAGCTCATATAAATATGTATAAATCTTTGTTTAGAAAATAGATTTTGCAGCTGTTGTGTCAAAAAAAAAGTTCTTTAAGATTCTGTGAAGAATTTTCCTTTTAGCATGCTTTAAAAGGGAAAAAAGGGGACAGAATTTGACATTCTGCTTGGCGGGGGGGAAGAAGCCTATTCCACCATTCGGTGGTTATAAAGACTCTTTTTATTGCCCATCTTTGCCTAAAGCAGTTGGCCCCTCCTCACTCTCTTATTATACTTATTTAATTTTCCTTTTTCCCCCCTTTTTGCTCGGGCCCAAATAATGGGGCCCAAGATTACTGAGCTCAAATTAAATATCGGTGTTTAATGACTGAAACAATCGTGAGCTTCTTGGATATGCCCCCAGTTCCTTCTTCTCTCCCCTTTCCAAACAGGCTCTCTTCTGACATGACAGAATTGCACAGGCCTCTGCAGTGACACCCAGCCTTGGAGCCGCCAAGGCTGCTGACTTCTAGTTACTGATTTGAGAACGATTATTAATACCCTGCAAGCAAGATATCTTAGCCACTGGAGAAGCAATTCTAAAAATACTGGCATTTTGTTTAGACAATCTCCACATGTGCATTTCAGCTCTCTCCTTCTCTCTCTCTCTCTCTCTTAAATCTAGAGTTTTGCCTCTTTGTCTGAAAAACTGCTTCATTGAGTCTGGCCTCTAGCATCCCCGCTCTGATCCCCATCCCTCTGTAATTATGATGGGGGAATTACTCTTTGCTATTTTCTTGGTAGGCTTTGGGTTTAGGAGAATGCAGATAACCAAGGTGACTAATTCAGGACTGAACACACACTGGACTCTGCAAATATCCCGCCCGCGACAGGATAAGGGCAGGGCCCGGCTTCTGAGCTGCACCTGCCTCAGTGCTATGGGAACAGCTGCTTCTGGAAGCAGGTAGTGGGAACAGCTATTACTTCAAAGCCCACATTAATCCTTTCGCAATTAAAACAAGAAAGGGATGTTTACCGGCATTTGATCGCTTTAGGTAGAGATAGGAGTTTGCTTACAAAGATTGAATTCCAGTTCTGGTGTGCTGCGCCTGCTTAAAGTTGACTAATGACGATTGAAAGTAATGAAACTGCAGTCGTTTCCCTAAGTTAAGTCATTCTTTCGGCACAAAATGGCTTAACAATCCCCCCTAGTGGTCTGGTTCCTGTTACTGTGATTCGTGGACACTCTCCTTTCCAGAACTGCCCGCTTGGTCTGTCTATAGGATCGTAGCAAAGACACTGCAGATAAATCCAAAGTCAGACAATTTTAGACTTGGGTTGGGTCTCCCCTGATATGTCCTCCTTTCCTGCTCTTAGACAGTGGCTGTTGCTGCCAGAGCCATCGGGCTAAAGCCTCCCAGAGAGCCAGCTTTACATCTCCATGGGTTTCTAAAACTGACAACACAACTTGATTTCCCAAGCTCACACTCCCACCCTGACATCAGTGAGTGGAGGGGCAAGGGGAATTCCATCTTGTCCATATTGCTGGTGGTGGATTTGGATTTCTGAAGGGAAAAAGAGTAGATCATAGAAATGGTCTATGCCTCTTTTTTTTCCCAGGGAGATTTGGCCCAACTGGATTATTTCAATCCTCTAGGATAGAATTACCTTTAAATGATTGAAAAGCCCTATCTATATGTTTTCAAGTGTAACTGCTAAGAAAATGCCTGGTGATCGTTGCCATTCCAGTGTTTAATCCTTTTTTAAAAATTCTGCATATAAAGGACGGGACGTCCATTTCCTTCAGTGTTTACAGGAGGATGAACTGTCTTCTAGGCCCTCGCCTATTTCCAAGGGAGGAGGGAGGCTTTGACTAAACTGAAGCCACCAAGTAGTTCCAGCTGAGAACATGGGGACAGGAAGAGGTCCCTGAACCCGAAAACCAGCTTCTTTTCTTGTGACTTGTGTTCCCAGTCACATTCCTTTTCTGGATCATGTAGAAATGGGATCTTTCCCTCATTGTAGAAGAGGCCACACAGTTTTGTCCCTTTAAATATGCGATATGTGGACAGTATCAAGATTTTTATGTTATTGGAATATAGGAGAAGAGTATTAGCTATGTACTAAATGTGCGACTATAAAAATAAAAGTGCAAAATCATCCCCAAACCCTAAATTTTGACCCACAGGAAGCTTACAATGATTGGAAAAAGTAACACATAAAAATGAATCCGGCCAGCATGGTGGCTTACTAACGTAATCCCAGCACTTAGAAAGACCAAGGCAGTAGGATTGCTTGAGCCCAAAGTTTGAGACCAACCTGGGCAACATAGCGAGACCTTGATTCTACAAAAAATGTTTTAAAAATTAGCCAGGCATGGTGGCACAAGTCTGTGGTGTCAGCTACTTGGAAGGCTGAGGTGGAAGGATCGCCTGAGTCCAGGAGGTCAAGGCTGTGGTGCACTGGGAGACCTCAACTCAAAAAAAAATAATAATAATAATAATTAATCCATTGCCAACCTCTTTGCACTTCAGCCTTGAAAGCTTGCAAACTTTTAAGTCCTGCTTTCTCCCAAATATTTACACTAACACTATTTCCTTTCATTTCACTTGGACTTGACTTTGTTTCCTTCCTCTTGGTTTCTGCAGTCCCCACCCTGGTCCATGAAATGATCATTTCTTGCTGGAAATATCTCTAAGAGTCCCAGTGCTGCCTTTTATTTTGCTGTTAATTCATCTTAAACCCAGTGGCAAGAAATATGTACCTAAGCGTCAGGCTTTCCTCCCCTGAAATCTGCTCTTGTTCTCAATTACATCATCACGAAACCTAATTTCCTTAGCTTTCAGGGCCCCTAGAAGATCTGGCCCTATTAGTGATGTAATTGTCACTTTCCTCTGTATACTCACTTTTATTTCCCACTGCAGTTGGTAAAATCTGTTTGCTCTTACTTGAACCACAACTTAGGTTTTTTGTGTTTTTTTTGGTTGTTGTTTTTGTTTGTTTTTTGAGATAGTGCCTTACTCTGTCATCCAGGTTGGAATACAGCGGTAGGATCACATCATCCTCCGTCTCAACCTCCTGGGCTCAGGCAATTCCTCCCATAGCAGCCTCCCAAGTGGCTGGGAATACAGGCATGCACCACCACGCCTGGCTCATTTTTGTAATTTTTGTGGAGACAAGGTCTCAACTGTGTTGTCCAGGCTGGTCTCAAACTCCTGGGCTCAAGTGATTCTCCAGCCTTGGCCTCCTAAAGTGCTAGGATTACAGGCTTGAGCCACCTCACCTGGCCCACAATGTTTTTTCACACATGCTAATTTCCTCCTATATAGGCAGATTCTCCACGAAGCAAATGACTCTTAAGATTCTGGGCCTTGCTTGCATGGGTCATTTCAAGACCTTATGTCTCATTTTGCATTTTTTTTCTTAAAGAGGACCCGCCAGATTGTTTAAGCTTCAGTTCTCACAAAATCAGGACCTATCACCTTCTCCTCCTTAATATTTCACCTAGGTGTGGACACCTCCTCAGTCCAGAATATTCTTAGGACATGCATACATGCCTGTTCGTTTTCTCTCTGAACTATGTATTGCACTCATGTGTGTTGTCAGTTTTAGGAGACTGAGGATTTTTCCCCCTGCATGTTATCTTTTTCATTAGATGTTATAGTAAACCATTCCAAAATAGGAACTCTCTCTTTTTTGTATTCCCCAAGAATGCTGAATACAAGAGCATTTGTTTAATATTTTAACATACTGACCAAATTTTTTTTTTTTTGAGTTGGGTTCTCTCTCTGCTGCCCAGGCTAGAATGCTGTGGCATGGTCACAGCTCACTGCAAACTCAACCTCCTGGGCTCAGGTGATCCTTTTGCCTCAGCCTCCTGGTTAGCTGAGACTACAAGTGTGCATCACCACGCTGGGCTAATTTTTTTATTTTTCATAGACATGAGTTCTCATATGTTGCCCAGGTTGATCTCAAACTGGACCCAAGCAATCCTCTTGCTTCAGCCTCTCTCCCCAAATGCTGAGATTACAGGCGTGATCTACCACGTACAGCCTGAGCAAGCATCTTTACCAGCTGCTTCTGAGGAAGTCTGAAAATTGTTAATTTACTTGTAAGTATCTGTATTAAAGATTTTAAGGGACTAAAACTATAATTTCACAATATCAAGATCACTCAAATAAAAATCAAAACAAGCACACATTCATGGAGCATGCTCACCGCTGTATCTTTAATCCTAGCACGGGTGGATAATAAATGCTTTTTGAGTAAATTATACATAGGTCAGGACCAGAGGTGTCGGATTGAGGTCAGAGAGTTACTCATGGGTTTACGTAATTGAAAAGCCAGGGAATTTAGCAGGCTCTTGGTGCAGCTGGATCCAGAAATCAGTCTCTTCCCCTACTTGGTTCTATTTCCTTTTGTGTTGAATTCACTTTCAAGCAGATCCACTTACTTCCTGCAGTCACATGGTGACCTTCAGCACCTCTACCATATCTCCTATTGGTTCCGAAGCCTCAGAGTAACAATCAAAATCAAACCAAAACAAAAGGCTTCCCTTCCCCCAAATTTCCCATAAAAGTTGCAAAACTGAGTCTCATTGGGTTGATCTTACAGGCCCAACCTAAGTCACGAGTCTCTTCTGACCCGCACTCAAAATGGACAGGCCACATGCACCTCTGGGGTGGGAAATAGGAGGTAACCCTACTGCGTGTGGAGGGAGGAGGCGGGAAGAGGCGATTCTTTAGAGGGAAACTGAGGTGCTGTTACTAAAAGAAGAGGCAGATGTCACTGACCATGCATCCCTTCTGGCCCTCACATAGTGGGTTTTTTTTTTTTTTTTTTTGAGTCAGAGTCTTGCTGTCATCCAGGTTGGAGTGCAGTATCACACTCTCAGCCACCACAGCCTCGACCTGCTGGGCTCAGGCCATCCTTCCAGCTCAGCCTTCTAAGTAGATGGAACGACAGGCACATGCCACCACACCCGGCTAATTTTTTTATTTATTGGAGAGACAAGGTCTCGCCAAGTTGCCCAGTCTGGTCTTGAACCCCCCGGCTCAGGCAATCCTCTCACCTCTGTCTCTAGAAGTGCTGAGATTACAGGCATGACCCACCGTGCCCAGTCCCTCACATAGTTTTGTTGTTGTTGCTGTTGGTGTTGTGGTTTTTGGAGTTGGAGTCTCACTCCATCACCCAGGTTGGAGTGCAGTGGCACACTCACAGCCACCCCAACTCGACCCGCTGGGCTCCGGTGATTCTTCTGCCTCAGTCTTCCAAGTAGCTGGAACTACAAGTGCTCGCTACCATGCCTGGCTAACTTTTGGATTTATTGTAGAGATAAGATCTCGCCAAGTTGCCCAGGTAGTTCTTAAACCCATGGGCTCAGGCAATCCCCTCACCTTGACCTCCCAAAGTCTCACATAGTTTTTAATCTAGTTAGGGAGGAAAAGACAAACATCTGAAAATCCACATAATGATGAGATATATAAATACTATTGTGCAACAAACAATAACACCCTCACAAGTGTGAGTAGGCATAGGACCACCCTGGAGAGGTCCTTAAAATGTTTTGTTTTTTTTTAAAAGATAACTGTATAAAGTATCTTTGTCCTAGGCCACTTTCATTTCTTTATAGAAAAAATGTGAAGAACAATTACAAAGCAATAAAAATCTTTATAAATTGCTGGTTGGAGGATCATATGGTAGCATCCCACTGTAGAAAATAGTTTGGGATTATCTTGTGGGTTGAATATGTGTGTTGTCTGGGACCCAGTGGTCCCACACCCTGGTGGATGTCTTACAGAATTACTTCCACATGTGTCCATCATCTCTGAACATAGTCACAGGTCAAGGGCTGCGTCTTTAGTCACTGTGTTCCGAGGATCGTCAATAGCACACACAGCGTCCTTCATGCTAAACTCCTTTTGAAAACCTTCCACACCCACCCCTCTGTTCACGGCTGCTAGCATGCTGTTCCAGAAATTGGTTTTGACCAGGCAAGGTGGCTCAGGCCTGTCATCCTTTGGGAGGCCAAAGAGAGAGAATTGCTTGACCCACATAGTGAGATCTCATCTCTACAAAAATAAATAAGGCATGGTGAGGTGCACCTGTAGTCCCAGCTGCTTGGGAGGCTGAGGTGGGAGAATCACCTGAGCCCAAGAAGTCAAGGCTGTGATGAGCCATGATTATGCCACTGCACTCCAGCCTAGGCAACAGAGTGAGTCATCTGGCCCCCTCCCACCTCATTAAAAAAAGTGGTTTAATATTTACTATTCATTTATCTAAGGATACTCCAGTCACATGCTGAATTAATGCAGTTATATTTGGAAGGACATGACATAGACGTCATTTCTGATGAGAGTTTCAGCCAGAGGAAGAGCAGAACGGTTGTCAAATAACAAAATCTTGCAGGCACCATTCAGTTCAGCCTCCCTGCAGGAAGTATGAGCTACTAGCAAAAAAAAAAAAAAAAAAAAAGTAAAAAGATGTCCCTGGTAACCCATGACTTTCTTCTTTTTCTTTGTTTTTGAGTTGGTGTCTTGTTCTGTCGCCCAGGCTGGAGTGCAGTGTCACGCTCAAGGCCACTGCAGCCTCCACCTGCTGGGCTCAGGCGATCCTTCTGACTCAGCCTTCCAAGTAGCTGGAACTACAGATGTGCACTACCCTGCCCAGCTAATTTTTTGATTTATTGTAGAGACAAGATCTCGCCAAGTTGCTCAGGCCAGTCTCTTGCCCCTGGGCTCAGGCAATCCTCTTGCTTCCATCTCCCAAAGTGCTGGGATTACAGGTGTGAGCCACCGTGCCTGGCCAATTTTCTATAAGCATAATAATGGACTGGTAAGAAATTTACTCCTTGAATTTACAGCAAGGACATGAGTTTTTGCCTATGATGCAAGTTTACACTTATGTGTGCCTGCTGCATAAGCACGTCCCAGCACAGCTATTCTGTCCTTGGCATCCTTAATACCTGGAAGGGCTGCCTCATCAGCTTAGTCAGTGTCTTTCTGGGCAATCATCAGCACTAGACTTGTTTTGGTGTCAGATTTTCATCGGTGACCTTGGCAAAACCATCAATGAATTTCTTTGCTGATCAACCGATAATTTTTCACCACAAATATTTTAAAATGTAATGTCAGGCTGGGTGTTGTGGCTTATGCCTATCATCCCAGCACTTTGGGAAGTTGAGGCAAGAGGATTGCCTGAGCCCAGAGGTTCAAGACCAGCCTGGGCAACATGGCGAGACCTTGTCTCAACTATAAATCAAAAAATTAGCCAGGCGTGGTGGCGCACTTGGAAAGCTGAGGTGGAAAGATCGCCTGAGCCCAGCAGGTCGAGGCTGCGGTGGCCATGAGCGTGCCACTGTGCTCCAGCCTGGGAGACAGAGCAAGACTGGCTCAAAAATAAAAAATAAAAATAATAATGCCATGTTGTGTCTTTTCTTACATTTCTGCAAGCAGCCTGTGGAATATTCACAGTTCCCTCCGATTTGCAGTTCACCAAGATAGAACCTTGTTTGTTTCATGATAAGCACACCATTATGTGGCACATGTTCACCCCAATGCTGTTGGAGACTCTCACTCAATACGTGATCAATCTTCTTCATTTGTAGCTTCATGCAGTGTTTTTCTATTTTTCACTAACTTTTGTTAATCCCTTTTAGCAGGAGACTTCAGTGGTTTATACTTCTGTTTCTTCAGGTCATACATGATGGTCTTTCCCACACCGTACTCTTCTGAAAAATGTTTCACACTTATACCATTGTCCAGTTTCTCCAACGCCTCAACTTTCTGTGCTACAAATAAGCAGAAATGCTTCCTCATTTTCTCATTGCTGTTACAAATAGGGGTATATACAGGCCTTCTAGACATTTATAGCAGTGTCTTTATACCATAGAGCAGGGAACAAACAAAACCCCACTGTGAATGATGTCCATAGGCCTTAGCCCCATGTGGGACATCACAGGGAACCTGCCACAGGTACATCCAACCTGGGCATGTGCCATTTTATTACCCTTTGTGGGTGTGCTTGTGTGAGGAAGTCTAGGCATTTGTCACATTCTGGCAAAAGAAATGGGTGCTAAATTGTGTGTTTCTTGGTAGATGCAAGGAAAATGAGCTGTGTACTTCCAACACACCCTTCCACAAATGTGGAATCCAGCAAGCGAAGACAAAAGAAAATGAAATGAGACATATCTGAAAAGTAGCTGCTGTACTTATGAGCTAATCGCACCTCAAAGCATAACATTGTTTTTTTTTTAAATAACAGAAGCAATAAAATCCTATTATGGATTAATCTGGTGCCAAATTTTGTTTTTTAATCAAATCTATTTTGAGCTGAAGAAAATACAAAAATGCAAATGAAGGGCCTGATCCCCCAGATCTTGTGAACATGTGAGGGCTGATACACTTCAAAGATTTTTTTTTAACTCATAAATTAAAATCATCATGCGACACAGCAAAACATACTTATTTGTAAACCTTTTAATGTTTTATTCCATGTAAAGCTTCAGTCTAATAAAAAGTCTTTAGGAGGGAAGGTTTTTAACATCTTAAGATTAGGTGTTTACTAAATACATACTGATCTAATTTAATTTCTCACAGAAGTACTATACTCAGACTGCAAGTCGAGAATTCAGCCATTTCACACGGCAAACATAACCAAACAACAACTGCAAAACCATATTTGAAAAGAGTCGGGGCTATCAAATTCGCAGCCCATCCTCTTCAGATATACACACCACTTGAACACAAAGGGTGAGTGAGTTCATGGACGGGTTGTTTGTGCAGTATTCCCCTGGGTGCTTTCTCCATCTGGGATGAAATATTCATTAGTAGACCTAAACAAACTCTTCAGAACATTTTTATCTCCAAGTGAGTAAATGCCATTCAAACAGGCTGTTAATGAAGCCATCCACCATCTTGTTTGATGTTATTCTCGTAGTTAGAGTATTCTCAAAGGCTTCAGGCAGTGCACACACTCACTTGGCAACTGTCTTAACTTTCATGGGGCAATTGTGTAGGTGTGACACAGACTCCCATAAAATGCCACCCCACATGCTGAAAATATAAACTATGGCAATATTCATGAAACTCAACTACAGTATGAGGTATCATATAAATTAATTTTACTGCATGAGGTCATGCTCTGTAGAAGTACATAGAACATAGCATTACGAGGATGCTTCTTCTTAGAATTTAAAGCATAAGAATGAATGTGTTTTAGTTTCTGTCCCGAAGCCAGAGGACTCAGAAAATATTGGGAAATAAATATATACTGTTGATAAAATATGTAAAAGGAGTAGTTTGTACATATGCCTTTCACAGGAATATTTCACACTACTTAGATGCAAATATATAATGTGGAATAATTTTCTATTATTTCAAGATGTGTATGTATGCACATATATATGCAAAACTGTAAGTCAAACCGAAGAATGTTAAATGGAAATTTTACATTAAGATTGTAACTGGCCAGGCTTAGTGGCTCAGCCTGTAATCCCAGCACTTTGGGAGGCCGAGGAGAGTGGACTGCCTGAGCCCGCAGGTTCAAGAACAGCCCGAGCAACTTGGTGAAACCTCATCTCTACAATAAATCCCAAAATTAACTGAACATGGTAGCACATGCCTGTAGTTCTGGCTACTTGGGAGGCTGAGGTGGAAGGATCGCCGAAGTCCAGCAGGTCGACACTAGGGTGGCCATGAGTGTGCCACTGCATTCCAGCTTAGACAACATAGTGAGACTCCAACTCAAAAAAAAAAAAAAGATTGTAATGATGCAAAGAAATTTTAAGATGCTCTTGTCATTCATACAATGACTACTTTTGTTTAACTGGATGACTCCAGTTATTAGAAAGATTATTTTGCAGTATTTGTGCTGACATGGAATGTGTGCCAAAGTCCGTAGGTACTAGGTAAAAAGTCATTCAATACAATATTCTGCACCCAGATGATACATAGGCATTTCAAACTCAATATTCACTTGAAATCCAAACTCAATACTCAACGCCCAAGAGAAATGCCCCCATCATGTACTTTCTGTTTCAACCCATGATGCATTCTCTGTAATAGGCAGAACTCTAAGATATATATTAATTTTGCTGCATGAGGTAAAATTGAGTGTGGGTGGGACCAGTGGATATGAGGGGATAGCATTCCAGTGACACATTATGTCACTGGGGGGTGGGGGGGATTTTGCATATGTAATTAAAGTCCCTGATTAGCTGTCCTTCGGTTAATCACAAAGGCGAAGAGCTAGGTGGGCCTGATCTAATCAAGTGAGCCTTTAAAGGAGGGTCTGGATGTCAGAGAGATTCTCCTGCTGTCCCTGAAGAAGAAAATTCCATGTTGAGAGAGGACCCGTGAGAAGGCCACATGGCAAGGAACTTGGAGCAACCTCTAGAAGGTAAAAGAGATCTGTGGTTAACAGCCAGAAAGAGAACAACCATATAAGCTTGGAAGAAGACTTTGTGCTCCAGAAAGGAGCGCAGTCTAGCTAACGTCTTTATTGACACCTTGTAAGACTCTCAGCAGAGGACCCAGCTAAGTCAGGCCTGGGCTCTCAATCCCTGGAAACTGGGACACCAAATCTTAGGAGGTGCAGGTGACATGATTGTCTGAGCCCAGGGGTTTGAGACCAGCCCGGGCAACTTGGCAAGATCTCATCTCTACAATAAATCAAAAAAATTTACCGGGTGTGATGATGTGTGTCTGTAGTTCCAGCTACTTGGAAGGCTGAAGTGGAAGGATCACCTGAGTCTAGCAGGTCAAGGCTGCCGTAGCCGTGAGCGTGCCACTGCACTCCAGCCTGAGAGATGGAGTGAGACTCTGACTGAAAATAAACAAATAAATGGTTTTTCTGCTACTAGGGGTTTATCATTATTTGTCAAACATGATAGAAAACTATTATAATATATCATTTACACAGTTTCTCAAAACAAATCAGAAATCTTGGGAGTTACTCTTACCCATTCTTTGTCCATATCTATGCACAATCAATTTTACTTCCAAAATCTATTGTTACTTCTCCTCCCATTGTTTTCAGTAAAGTCTGCACTCATTCTCAACTGGATTGCTGTGGTGGGTTATTTGACTATAGACTCAAACATCAACAACCAATACTTGAATCTAAGGCTGGTATTATTGCAAAACTGATCATGATACCCACCTCCTAAAGGACTTCAGACTGAAATCTGTATTCCTTAGTCTGATAGTCAAACGGTTTTTTGATCTGGTCACTGCCCCCCTTGCTAGCTTCATCTTCTGGCACTGTCCAACTCATACCCTCCTCTCTGTCATTAACCAAATGATCTATATTTCCCCATACATGTTCATTCAAACCTCTGGGGGTTTTTTTTGTTTGTTTTCTGTTTTGCTTTGTTTTGTTTTGTTTGAAGTCTATGTTGGTCAGGATGGAGTGCAGTGGTACGCTCACGGCTAGCACAGCCTCTGCCTCCTGGGCTCAGGCGATCCTTCTACCGCAGCCTTCCAGGTAGCTGGAACTACAGGTACACGCTACCACGCCCAGGTCATTTTTTCATAGAGATGAAGTCTCACCAGGTTACCCAGGCTGGACTCGAACCCCAGGCTCAGGCAACCCTCTCAGTCTCCCAAAGTGCTGGGATTATAAGTGAGGCACTGCACCCAGTTTCTCTGTATTATTTCATGAACCATTTGCTTTGTTTAGAATGCCCTTCCTTCCTTGGGCCATCTGGTCAACTTCCTCACTTATTCTTCAAGAGTCCAATATAGGCCGAGCGTGGTGACTTAAGCCTGTAATCCCAGCACTTTGGGAAGCGGAGGTAAGAGGCTTGCCTGAGTCTAGTAGTTTCAGACCAGCCAGGGCAACTTGGCGAGAACTTGTCTCTACAATAAATAAGAAATTAGTCGGGCATGGTATCGTGCACCTGTGATTCTGGCTACTTGAAAGGCTGAGGTGAAAGTATCGCCTGAGTCCAGCAGGTCAACAGTGGGATGGCTGTGAGCATGTCACTGCACTCCAGCCTGGGCGATGGAGTGAGACTCCAACTCAAAAAAAAAGAATCCAATATATCTACCTGTTCTTCACCTCATCTGTGAGGCCCTCCCTGTCCACCATTCTAAACTTGCTTTCTCCAGTCTTTCCATCAAGCTCCGGTACTTATTCAACAGAATTCCATTATTTAACTCTAGACCTATCCATTATCTGCCTCCTCCTCCTTTCTCATTCCTTCATATGTCCACCTCTAATCCACTCTTACCCAGACTTGGAAAATAGCAGGCAGTGATTAAGACTTAATGAATGAAGTCTTGCAGCACAGCAGCAACTCACTAACATGTAGCACAGCAGCAACTCACTAACATGATCAAATATTTGTGAAACTTCCATGAAAGCTTAACATTGTGCAATGTGCTATGTAAAGTTTAAACGGCACAGTGAATTGAGATCATAAGTCAGTATCATGGAAAAAAACAACTGTAAAAACACTACATGCAGAAAGAAAACTAAAACAAACAGCAGGGTATTATTAAGTTTGTGCTATGGGAAAATGAGTGCACCGGAATTTAAGGCAATTCTTCGGGTATGACATAGAAATCCAGGACTGAATAAGTGTGGCACTTCTCCCACAGAGGAGAAAGACCACTGTCATGGAAGCCTGTCCTTTTTCCCTTCTTGGCTGTCAGGAATAACTCACCTAGTGCTCATCACATGCCAGACAGAGTGATAAAGCAGGTGCACTCCAGTCTAGTGGAACTTGGAGTGAAGGTGCATTTCTGTTCTTCTATCTTCTCCACCGATGAAAAAGTCTGCCCGCCTTTACAAATCTTTAAGAAATAACTTAGCATTTTGTATAACAATGAAACAGAGGGAAAAATCCAAATATCTAACCCAAATGTCTGGGAATTTATTAAATGAGTTGAGGTATGTTTGCACAATGGAATAGTACTAAGGTATTCTAACTGGTGCTAAAAATTACTTTATCCTGAACATGATGAAATAATAGTATAATATTATCCCATTTAATGTGTGTGTGATACTTATATTATATTTAACCTCAAGGAGAAAAATATGGAAGAATATATTTAAATTTATTAATAGTAGTGTCTGGCTGGTGGACATAGGTTATGCTTTGCTTGTTTGTTTGTAATACTCTTTGTTTGATTATACTTTCTTATTTTCCTTCATTAAGTTAAATTTTCACTTAGTTTTGCAATAGAGTAAGTGAAAAAAGGAATTTCTAATTTAAAAAATACTTTTCTTTATATCTGCATGCATTCATTAGAAAACCATTGATTCTGTAGGCAAACTTATTTAAGGTAAGCGATTATCATTCAACAAGTATTTATTGCCTATCTATTATGCTAAATTTTGAGAATATGCTTGGTGATAAAATATAGTTCCCACCCTCAAAGAGCTCACAGAGCAGAAAGGAGGATGAACTTGGACAATTTCAGCGTGGGAGGCTAAGGCAAGGGCTACAAGAGCATGAAGAAGGGCTGTCTAACTCAGCTTGGAGATGGGTAAGCCAGGGAGGCTTCCCAGAGGAGTGGATGCTTGCTTCAGTTGAGCCCTGAAGAGCAAAAGTTAGGGGATTCTTATTAATTAAAAAAAAATTAACAAATTCCTCCCTCCCTTCCTCCCTCCCTCCTTCCTTCCCTCCTTCTCTGCCTTCCTTCCTTCCTTTCTTCCCTCTCTCCCTCCCTCCTTCCTTCCTTCCACAGTTAATGAGAGCCAAAGTGAATGAGGATGTGTACCGACTTAGGGTGTTCTTTTCACAGAGTCCATTAACCTACATTCTCAAACGTCCCAGAGTCACCAGCTCGGGGCTGAGACAGGGCGCAGGCTCAGTGGCCGCTTGTCCTTTCCTGTACTCCCAGGCAGCACCACCAGCGTTGAACTTGGAAGGCTATGGTGACTGACTTCTGCCCAGTAAGAGCATGTTAATCACTAAATTCTTTCTAAAAGTCTAATAGAAATCACTTTTACTATCGCTTGGAGTTCTTGCTTATCACTCTGTTACCTGTGAAATATAAAAGAGCTCTCTTCCACAGATGTCCCCTTTCATTTACATTTTGTTTTTAAGATATCCCTCAGCCTTTTATTGAATCCTTGTAACTATGACTTCCTTTTATATTTCCTCATAGGATCGACTTCGCATTGTTTTAACTAATTTTCTTCTACCCTCTTTAATAATCCTTTTAAAATATTAAAATCCAATTGAATCCAACATTACAAAAGGGGTTTAGCCTAGCTAGACTAAGTAAAACAAAATAATGCATTTGCAGTTCTTCCATGTAATGCTTTCGTTTAATATATTCAGGTCTTGTAGAGTAAAGGTCATTTATTACTTAGTCATCTTCAGTGGCAGTCCATTATGAATTTTGCTTCTGTACTTTGTGTCTAATTAATTATGCCCCCATCTTATGTGAAACAACTTTGTTAGCTATTTTCATAACTGTGATTACAATGGCATCTTTAAAAATATTTTAGGTTAATTTTACAGAGTTAAATGTATAGATCTTAAGAGTTCAGTTTGGTGAGTTTTGATAAATGTATATATACATGTCACCAACATCCAATCAACATAATAGTATCCCCGAAATTTCCCTTGTGTCCCTTTCTAATCAGCTCTCACTGTTTCTGTTTCTATCACCATAAATAACTTTGTCTGTTCTGTCTTTTATTTATTTATTTTTGAGTCTGAGTCTCACTTTGTTGCCCAGGTTGGAGCGCGATGGCACGCTCACAGCCACCGCAGCCTCAACCCACTGGACTCAGGGGATCCTGCCACCTCAACCTTCGAAGTAGATGAAACTACAGGTGTGTGCCGTCACGCCTGGCAATTTTTTTTTTTTATTTATTGTAGAGACAAGGTCTCGCCAAGTTACCCAGGCTGGGTTCGAACCCCTGGGCTCAGGCAGTCCTCTCGTCTCAGTCTCCCAAAGTGCTGGGATTACAGGCATGAGCCACTGTGCTTGGTTGCCTGTTCTAAAACTTCATATGAATATCAGCATTCTTGTACACATAAAATACAGTTCTTTTGCTTAACAGCAATAGTTTATGCCTTTTCATTGCTGAGTAACATTCCATTATATGAATATACTACAGTTTGTTTATTAATTCTCCAGTTTACAGACATTTGGGTTGTTCTCAGGTTTTGATTATTATGAATAAAGCTGCTATAACACTTATTCATGTGTTTTTGTGGATCTGTAGCTTTTTGTGTGTGTGTGTTTGTTTTCCTTTTGGTAAAAACCTAGGAGTGGAATTGCTAGATCCTAGGATGAATGTATGTTTAACTATATTAATGTACGTTTTTCAAAGGGGTTGTATTATTTTACATTCTCAACAGCAATGTATTTGAGTTCAAGTTGCTATATTTTCTTACCATTTGGAAACTATCAGTATTGTTAATTTCAGTCATTCTAGTTGATGTGAAGTGATATTTGGTTCGATTAGTATTTTCCTGGTGAATAATGATGTCCCATGTGCTTATTTGTCATTCGTGTATCTTTTTGTGTGTGTGAAGTGTCAGTTGAAGATTTCTGACTGTTTTCATAAACTGGATTGTGCTTTTCCTTACTTATTTGGAGGACTTATTGATCTATTCTGGTTTAAATCCTCTTGTAGATATATATATTGTGACTATTTTCTATCAGTTTGGGGCTTGTCATTCATTTTCTTTCTAAAAGCTAAAGTTTTGATTTTCATAAAATTTACAAAATTCTCTAATGCTTAATGTTTTTATGTCTTCATGAATTTTCTGTCTGTTCAAATGTCATAAAATTTTCTTCAAGAAGCATTGTAGTTTTAGCTTTTATATCTTAGGTATATTATTCCTTTCAAATTGGGGTGTGCTAGGAGATATTACTTTTCTATACATGTATTCATTCATTCCAGGACCATTTGATGCCAAGACTTTCCTTTTCCCTCATTTAATTGTCATTTCTCTTATAAGGCAATTGACTATTTAAGTGTAGGCTAATTTCTGGACTCTGTTGATCTGGCCCATTCCATTGATCTGTTTGTTATCTTTGGACAAAAATTGCATCATCTTTATTACTGTACCTGTATAAAAAGGTCTTAAAATCAAATCATGTGAGTCTAATTCTGTTTTCCTTTTTCAAGATTATTTTGTCTACATCTTTAAAATTATATACCACTTAATACTAACAAATATATTCTTTGTATAAAACTTAATTTTATTAAACAGACAATGGTTCTTTTGGGCAACAAAACAATAACCAACACAATTCTTCTTTGTCTTGAGGGTCTTGCCAAGTCTGTTTAAATAGATTCGTAGTTTTATCCTACATTGGCATTCTATCTCCATCTATTATTGATTTACTTATTTATTTAGAGTCAGAGTCTCTGTCGCCCAGGTTGGAGTGCAGTAGCACAATCATGGCTCATCACAGCCTTAACCTCCTGGGCTCAGGGGATCCTCTCACCTCAGCCTCCTGAGTAACTGAGACAACAGGTGTGTGCCACCATGCCTGGATAATTTTTTAAATTTTTTTGTAGACAAGGTCTGTTATTGTTACCTAGGGTGGTCTCAAACTTCTGGGCTCAAACGATCCTCCCATCTCAGCCTCCCAAAGTACTGTAAGTTATGGGCATGAGCCACCGCACACCGCTATATATTGACATTGTTATATAAACTCATTCAACTCATTCAGGGAGGTATGTGAAGAGAAGAATTTTCAACTCAAACTTTAGAAATGTATTTAAAACGTTTTTTTTGACGAAAAAAACTGTGATGAGATAGCTACATGCTAACGCTGCATACTATTCCTGAAGGTGGCATCTTACAGCTTTTACTGATGGCATACCTATTTGTGAGGCCAAGGTTAACACCATTTAAGGAAATACAGGGCTATGTGTTTGCAGAAAACTTATACTTGTTAAGAATGAATAAACTGAGCCGGGCTCGGTGGCTCAGCCTGTAATCCCACGCCTTTGGGAGGCTGAGGTGAGTGGATTGCCTGAGCCCGTGGGTTCGAGACCCGCCTGGGCAGCGAGACCTCATCTCTACAATAAATCAAAAAAAATCAGCCGGGCGTGGTAGCGCATGCCTGTAATTTCGGCTACTCGGAAGGCTGAGAGCGGAAGGATC
>NW_007248164.1:252628-302086 GCF_000164805.1 Carlito syrichta
CAACTCAAAAAAAAAAAAAAAAGAATGAATAAACGACTTATTTATTTATTTATCTATTTATTTATTTTTGAGCCAGAGTCTCACTGTCATCCAGGCTGGAGTGCAGTGGCATGCTCACTGTCACCACAGCCTTGACCTGCTGGACTCAGGGGATCCTTCTGCCTCAGTCTTCCAAGTAGCTGGAACTTCAGGCACATGCCACCACGCCCAGCTAATTTTTTGATGTATTGTACAAACAAGGTCTCGCCAAGTTGCCCAGGCTAGTCTCGATCCCTGGACTCAGGCAATCCTCTCACCTCAGCCTCCCAAAGCGCTGGGATTACAGGCATGAGCCTCTGTGTCTGGCTTAGATAAACAATTTAAAAGTAAGCAAGTTTCTTTCTTTAACATATCTTAAGAAAAATATAATATTTAATAAAAATGAGTCAAATATGGTTTCTGAGAAAGAGGCTATGCTACCAGTAAAAATCAGATGTATACTGACCTAGTCATTTGATTTTCCCGCCCCACAAATATAGCATAAACAATATCAGGGGAAGATTCCTTCCAGTGAGTGTTTCCCCCTCCTACGTCTATCCCAAAAACTCCATGAATGTCTGGCAAGTCTGTCAAAGTATCTTTTACAAACATGTGAGGCTTGGGATGTCTGTCTTCTAGGTAGCACAAAATGTTTCGCTTAAAGTTTGTTTTAATCAAAAGAAAAGGGTAGTGTATGCAGCTAATACTAGAGTCTGACACACTTCCAATTCTGTCACTTAACTGTGAAGCATTGGGTAAGTTGCTTAATCTATTTGAACTCACTTCCTCTCAAGGTTGTTGAGAGGACATCAAACAACGTGTCCTTGGCCCCTTCCTTGAACTCTGGAAGTGATTGCCACTGCTGGTCTCGTTTTTTAGATTTTTCCTAAAGTAGGCGAAACTGACACACACAAAATAAATATGCCAAAATAAGCACCCAGTTGACAAATTCAGTGTCTTTAAAGTTACTTATTAATCATAATCTTTATCACATCCCTGAATACCGAGAGTATAAAAGAGTCAAAAGGTCATATTGGACTCAGGGGCCTAGATTCTGCCTCTGGGTGAGTATGTGGTCTTTAGCAAATTTATTCCCTGGAGGCTTTTGATTCCTTAGGAGTAAAATGAGGGGAATGTTTTAAGAGAATCGCTAAGACTCCTTTTCAGATGTAAGATTTTAAGATTTGACTAAATAATATAAGAGCCACTCTACTCTGATCTAACTAGTCAAATATTTAGAACAAAATGTTTCACATTCTCCCACTGCACTTATAGAAGATCCTAAGACTATGTAAGTTGGAGCCTGAGTCATTTGACCAGTTAGAAAGCTTTTTGTGGGCCGGGCTCAGTGGTTCAGCCTGTAATCCTAGCACTTTGGGAGACCAAGGCAAGCAAATTACCTGAGCCCACAGGTTCGAGACCAACCTGGAAAACTTGGCAAGACCTCATCTCCACAATAAATCAAAAATTAGCCAGATGTGGTAACGTTTGCCTATAGTTCTGGCTACTTGGAAGGCAAAGGTAGAAGGATCTCCAGAGTCCAGCAGGTCGATGCTGGGGTGGCTGTGAGCGTGCCACTGCATTCCAGCCTGGGTGACTCCAACTCAAAAACAAAAAAACAACAACAAAAAAACCCTGAAAGCTTTTTGTGGAACTTTTACTAGCTACAAGGAGTTACACTTAACATAGCAGAAACAAAAATCTAGAAACAGGTCATTCAAGTATCACTTGGATTGATAGGAAGACATGGCCTCCAATACTTCTCAGATGGATCTTCCACCAGAATACCTTTATTACTTGGGCTAAATAAGTTTCCTATGAAATTATTGCATGAAATCTTTCTTTACTAATCTCAGTTATAATGTCTACCATTTAATTGTTTGTATGATGTAGAATAATCTGGATATTAAGGCTTATGCCTTGGATATATGGGACAAGAAAATTGTCTCATCTTTTTTGTAGTCTTAGTTGAAGAGAATAATGCCTGTGTTTCACTGATTCCAAGATGCATGTATTTCCCAGATTTAAAAATCTCTGAAATTGGATGCATCTAGTGGCCAATGTGTTTGGAAAGTGTTGTGTCATAATTTGGTGAGCAGCACTCTTTCTGTCTCAGTAAAATTAACGATGAGTCTTAAAAGCAATGGAATCTTACATTCAATTAAGTATAGTAAAATCTTGCCTACCTAATACAGGACTTTTGTAAGACTCAAATGAAATAAATGATCTTGTCAATTGCAAAGCCGACAATAAACTAAATGTTGCCTACAGTTCTCAGTTTCTGTCTTTAGAAAGTTTTATATGAATGCAGCTCTTATTATTAAATTGATTTCTCTATGCAAAATGAGGAAATATGCTAACACCAGCCAAGAGAAAACTATACTGGCTGCTATGATTTTCTCATTGGCTAAATAAATCAAATGCTGAAATATATGGGTTTCTTTTATCAACCATCCCAAACTTGTATTTATTATCAGAGAGAAGTTAATATTAAAAAGCAAAAATTATAGTAAACTTAAAATCCATTATACTTTAAATCAATATATGTCTATAAATGTTATTTCTTTAGTTATAAAAATATAGGCAACAAACAGTAAAATTTATGTATGCAAGTATGTATGTCTTCATCTAATAAGCCATCTTTGCAAGCTGTTGACTTAATCTAATAATATTGTTACAGTTGAAACATTTCTAGTACTCCTCTATGTATTTTTTATTTTAAAAAAAGACTAGAAATTAATCTTTGTTTTTTAAATTAAAGTTTTTGCAACAAATTTTTTCTCATTATGAAGTGTAAAACATGATCTATGTAGAGAATTTGGAAAATTCAGAAAAAGATAAATAAGAAAATTTAAATTTTACTACTCTGAGATAATCATTATTAAGGTTTGGATGCCATAAGAGATAAGATAGACAAGCGGGACCTCATCAAACGGACAAGTTTCTGCAAAGTCAAAGATACCATCAAGAGAGCAGAGAGAAAGCCCACAGACTGGGAAAAAATATTTGCCAATGGTCTAACATCTAGGATCTACAAGGAATTCAAACATGCTAAAAAGAAAAAAACAAACAGCCCCATTACAAAGTGGGCAAAAGATGTGAATAGACAGTTCTCAAAAGAAGACGTATGAACAGCCAACAGATACATGAAAAAATGCTCAGCCTCACTAGTCATCAAAGAAATGCAAATTAAAACTACACTAAGATACCACCTAACTCCCGTCAGGGTGGCCATCATCAATAACTCAAAAAATAACAGATGCTGGAGAGGATGTGGCGAAAAGGGAACACTTCTACACTGTTGGTGGGAGTGTAAACTACTACAGCCTCTGTGGAAAACAGTTTGACGATTTCTAAAAGTTCAAAAAACTGACCTTCCATATGATCCCGCAATCCGCCTACTGGGACTATACTTGGAAGAACTCAAATCGCTCTGCAAAAAAGATTGCTGCACATGTATATTTATCGCAGCATTGTTCACAATATCAAGAACATGGAACCAACCATGTTCAAAAGAGGACTGGATAAAAAAAAGTGGTACATATACACAGTGGAATATTACACAGCCATAAAGAAGAACAAAATCAGGAAGTTTGTGGCAACCTGGAAGAACTTAAAGTCTATAATACTGAGTGAACTTTCACAGAAACAAAGAACTGAGTATCACATGTTCTCACTCCTAAGTGGACCCTGAACAACTATCATAGTACTATGATAGGAGTGGCAGTAGTGGGGGGGAACTGTGCGGGGGTAGGGAGCGGGGAGATGGGATTGGCAGTAGTGGGAATCTGACTGGGGGAGGGGGGCACACTTCATCAACAAGGGTACCTGCATAATGAATATTTGTATAACTAACCCTGATTTGTACCCCACATCTTTAAAATAAAAAATTTAAAAGTTGAAAAAAAAAAGATTAGGATGTATTTTTTCAGTCTCTTACATAGGATTTTATACATATAGCAGTGCAAAACTGGAATCAGAAAGTATTGGAATATATAAAATTGATATATTTTTAACTTATGCTCCTTTTTATCATGACTGTATATGTATTCTTCAAAAACACCTTTGCAGGGTACATTGGAACAATTTAGAAAATGAAAATGTTGAATTTCTACCTGACCCTTTGTAAGTGGTTCTTGACTCTGGTTGTAAATTACAAAACACCTACTGACATTCTAAAACAGTACAGTGGCCAGACCCCACCCTCAGAGAGTCTCAGTGAATTAGTCTGGGATGAAATCTAGGCATGAATATGTTTTTTTCTCATGTGATTCTAAGGTATAGCCCAGATGAGTACTATTATTTTACATCAAAATAAATTCCAAGTAGATCTTAAGAATGGATCATATGAAAAATGAAACCATGGAATTCGTGTATACAAATATAAATGTAGATGCAATCTTGAAGTACTGAAAAATACCAAAGGCAGAAACCCAAAGGAGAATATTCACATATCTGACTACATGTAAACTTTAAATTTCTGAATGTACAAAAAATTACATACAAAACTGAAAAGCAAATCACAAAGTAAGAAAAATATTTCCAATATGTATTACAGGCAAAGCTCTTAGAAAATATAAAGAAAAAGATGACTAGCTAACAAAAAGGGTCATGTATAGGCAAATAACCTAGGAGAAAAAAGTCACTCTATCTGTGGAGATAAAAAAGCATTTTCTTTCTTTCTTTCTTTTTTTAATTGTAGAGACAAGGTCTTGCCATGTTGCCCGAACTGGTTTCAAACTCCTGGCTCAGGCAATCTGCCCACCTCGGCTTCCCAAAGTGCTGGGATTACAGGCATGAACCACCATGCCAGGGTAGCATTTTGTTTTTCAGTGAAAATAAGTTGACCCTCACTTCAGAATATATTCCTCCCCTCCCAACTCCTCCCTGCTCCCGCCCCACCACTCATAATTCAAGGGCTCTACAGCCGTTTTACATTCATGCCCTGAAGCTTTACCTCATTAAAAGAAAAAAAAAATCAAACTCAAAGCAAATATACTAAAACTAAAACATGAATATATAAAGAGGAAAGTCACACTGGACACATAAAGACCTCATAAAATCAGATGCAAAGAATCGTGGCATCACGTTATTATTGCCCGAGTTCAGCTCTGCACAGGATGGACTTGCAATAAAAGGAAGTCTTTTCAATCTGCTCTAGTGACTTTTCCCTTATTAGAATGCATACTCATTATTTTCTGATTACTCCTCTACATAAAATGTATCATTTTGTACCTTGGTTTCCACACCCTTAGTATGGTATTTATATTTTATCTCTGGAGATTGTAATAAATCACTTCAAACACAATAAGCCATTTAAGAATGCGTTTTATAGGCAAAAAGGCACACCTTTGGGGATGCGATTGCAATCATCAGATGCTCCAATCCTCCTCAAGCGTGTGCTGTGCGCTGTGTACACAAAAGATGCAGCGTGTAGAAGAGAGTATTACAGGCCGAATGAGTCACCTCAACCCGGCATGTACTTCCTAGTTTCAGGATGTATCCATAGGAACCCTTTGAAATGTTTTGTTTTATTAATTTGGCTGCTTTCTCATTTTCACTAGAGCCAACGCTTTCAAGATAATGCAGTTTAGACATGTCACAGCTGTTGAAACTCAGCATAAGCCTGAACTGACAGTGGTGTCTCATCAAGAAGCAGAAACACCAAAACAACATTATGATAAAGAGTAGACGTATGAAAAATAAGAAGAAAACAAAGGGCAGGAAATATTGCCTTACCAACTTAAAGCAGAGCCCTGGGGGGAAACATCTGGTTCGAGCATACAGAGATTCTTCTAGCACTGTGAAGGGGTCTTACTGGATAGAGTGAAAGGTAGCTGGACCTGAGAGATGAGTTCTGGAAGCTGAAGAGTAGGTAGTGAAATGTTTCTCTCTGAAGGGGAATTCATATTTTATTTATTTATTTATTTATTTATTGAATTGGAGTCTCACTCTGTCGCCCAAACTGGAGTGCAGTGGCCGCTCCCAGCCACCGCAGCCTCGACCTGCTGGGCTCCGGCGATCCTTCCCCCTCAGCCTTCCAAGTAGCCGGAATTACAGGCATGTGCTACCATGCCCGGCTGATTTTTTGATTTATTGTAGAGATGAGGTCTCGCCAAGTTGCCCAGGCGGGTCTCGAACCCGCGGGCTCGGGCAATCCACTCACCTCAGCCTCCCAAAGGCGCGGGATTACAGGCTGAGCCACCGAGCCCGGCTTGGAATTCATATTTTAAAACGTGAGAGACCTATGACCTTGACATCCAGATAGGAGCCATCATCTGCAACTTTTGCTATGTGTAAAACTTGACCTTACTATGCCAGGAATGTTTTCCATCTTGAATTTTCAGGTTAACTGTATGAGCTACTTTATATGATTTGAGGAACAAAGAATTTACAGGGGCCTAAAAGGATTGCTAGTATGGAAACAATAAAAGTTAACAACTATCAATTACCATTTATTTCCACAAAACCTGATATCTTTACAAAATGAAGTAAAAAGTATCATGATTTACTAATTTGACGAGGAACACAAGTTAGAGCAATTTGTGGTATATCCAGGACCAAACTCCTTTGCGTTTTAAAAATCCAGCTCTTTCCTCCTCCCCCCAAAAACCTTTTACAAACACTGACTTCTGAGTAAATCTTAAAAGCTAATCTTCTGAAAGATCTATAAGGCTCTCAGGCTAGGCAAGAGATTTAAAAGTGTATTTTGTGTGGGAGTAAGTTGGAATGCAGTCATGTGTGAATTAGATAGAATGTTGAACGTATTCCAATCACACCTACTTTCTGTTCTAACCACATATGTATGATCATTTAAAACAAACATTTCATCTCATGGACATTTAAATGTTATCTTCATGAATGGATAGATTAGGAAGAACCTCAGGCTCACTGTAAATTTTGCACACAACCTTCAGGTCTATAAATAATGAGCATCGCACCGAACAGACACAAGTTCCAGACATAATCTTTACAACAGTTGCATGAGTTAGTAACATTGGAACTCATCTCTCAAATCTGCCACACCTCACTCCATCCTGTAAGACCCTTTTTCTGTACTAAAAGACTCTGGACTAAATTACAGATGAGAAATAGTTGAAAAACGGCAGAGCCAGGGTTTGAAATCAGATCTGTCTTGCCACAAAGCCCATGCTCTTTCTAGAATATCATAATACCTTCTAATTATGAACTATTTCCGAAACTAAATGTATTTTTTAGAACAAACACATATAAATCTTGTTGTTGTTGTCCACACTTTATTGTACCATAAGCAGCAACGTTCTGAAGGAGACAATTTAAGAAGATCTCACAGGTATCCAGCTTTTTAATATACCATTTTGACATTTTCATTAACAAAGTAGCTCCTAGTAGCCCTAGTTTGGGTTGTTAGAAGACACTGCACATTCTCCTGAAGACACATTGTGATTTCTCAGAGAAATTCTCAGAACAGTTTCCCAACTAGCAATGGTGAGCTCTCCCCAGGTGAGGGCCTGTGCTCGATTCCGGCATAGCGCTTGAAGTGACACTTTGTGAGATCTGCATAGATAAGTAGACGGTTCCGAGGCAGTCTCTGAATCTTGGTTTTTTTATTTTTTATTTTTTTTATTAGGAACTTGTTAGAAGACAGAAAAGCTCCTGGCAGCAAGAGGGGACCCAAAGGAGGAGTGCCCTGAATCTTGTTTGTTAACAGACATTCTCATCTGAATATTCTCATTCTCCAAACTGATGGAGTCCATACCCAAGTACCCTCATCAATTTTGGATGGTAAAACTTTATTTTATTTTATTTTATTTTATTTGGAATTAGAGTCTCACTTTGTCGCACAGGCTGGAGTGCAATGCCATGCCCACTTTCACCACTGCTGAGCTCAGGAGATCCTTCTGCCTCAGCCTTCCAAGAAGCTAGAACTACAGAGGTGCACTACCATGCCCCGCTGGTTTTTTTGATTTATTGTAGAGACAAGGTCTTGCCAAGTTGCCCAAGCTGGTCTCGAACTCTTGGGCTCAGGTAATACTCCTGCCTTGGTCTCCCAAAGTGTTGGGATTACAGGCGAGAGCCACCATTCCCAGCTAAAACTTTAAAAAACGTTTTAAATGATGGTTCAACATCATGAAATCTATTACTACTGCTAACCATATTATTAGAACAAAAGAGAAAAATCATATCATTGTATTCTTGGCTGTTAAAAAGGCATTAGACAAAATCCAACACCCATTTTCAAAAAATTATTTTATTCAAATAAATCAGAATATGGTGAAACTGACTTTTTGGTGTATGATTCTTTAAACTTTAACACATGTATAGAACTGATGTAACCAGTATCACATTCAGGACACATAATTCTTTCATCACCACCCTCCCCCCAAAAAACTCCTTGGTGTTATCACTTTGTAATCATACCCTGCCCTCACCTGTAACTCCTGGTAACCAATGATCTTTTCTCCACCACTCTAGCCTTATCTATGAGCATGACATCTAAACATAACTCTACAGTCACATGTAACTTTTAAGACTGATTTCTCCCATTCAGCATAAGTCCTTTGAGTGTCAATCAAAAGTTTGTTTCCTCTTATTACTGATATTATTCCTTTATGTGGATAGATAATCCTTTGTACATCTAGGTTATTTCTAGTTTTTAAAATAAATATGAATAGAGCTGCTACAAAAACTGCCTACAGGTTTTCATATGAATGTAAGTTTTCATTTCTCTAGGATTAATACCCAGAAGTGGTATTGCTGGGTCATATGGTGATTTGTTTAACTTAATAAAAAACTGCAAATCTGTTTTTCAGAACTGTTTTGCATTCCCTCCAGCAATGTAGGGGAGTTCCAGTGGCTCCACTTCCTTGTCAGCACCTGATGATTTCAGTATTTTAATTTTGGCCATCCTAATAGTTGTGTAGTAGTATCTCACCATGATTTTAATTTGGATTTTTCTAATGGCTAGTGATGTTGAACATCTTCTCGTGTGCTAATTTGACATCTGTATATTCTCTTTGGTGAAGTGCCTGTTTAGTACTTTGGCCCATTTAAAAAATTGTGTTGTCTTCTCACTGTAGGAAAGAGTAAGAGTTCTTTGTATATTATTTATATAGAGTACTTTATTGGATATGTGATTTACAAATATTTTCTTCCAGACTATTGCTTGTTTATTCATTTTCTTGACAGTGTCTTCTGAATAGCAAAGATTTTTAATTTTGATAAAGTCAAGCTTATCATTTTTTTCTTTTGTGGATTGTGCTTTTGGCATCTGAGCACACTTTACCTAACCTCAGGTCACAAAGATATCATCCTATGTGTTCTAAAAGTTTTTGTTTTGTTTGATTTTGAGTTGGGGGTCTCAATCTGTCTTCCAGGCTGGAGTATAGTGGCATGATCAGGATTCACTGAAGCCTCGACCTTCTGGGCTCAGGTGATCCTTCTGCCTCAGCCTCCTAAGGAGCTGGGACTACAGGCATGCATCATCACGCCCAGCTAATTTATTTTTATTTTTATTTTTGTAGAGATGTCTCACTATGCTGCCCAGGATGGTCTTGAACTCCCAGGCCTAAGCAATCCTCTTGCCTAGGCCTCCTAAAGTGCCAAGAGTACAGGTGTAAACCATCAAACCCAGTTAGTTCTAAAAGTCTTATAGTTTATGTTTTACATTTAGATCTATGATTCCTTTTAAGATAATTTCTGCATAAGGTGTGAGATTTAGGTTGAGTTTCATTTATCTAGCATATGGCTGTCCAATGGTTTCAACACCCTTTATTGAAAAGACATTCTCTTCTTCACTGGATTACCTTTGCACCTTTCTCTTTCTTGTCTCCTCTGGAATAGATTGTGTAAAATTGGTGTTATTTCTTTACATGTTCAGTAGAATTCATCAGTGAAACCATCTGGGACTGGAGATTTCTATTTCAGAAGGCTTACAAACAAATTTCTTTATTAGTTATAGGACTATTTTGGATATTTACTTCTTCTTGAGTGGGTTTTGGTAGTTTGTGATGTTGGGAAAAGAAACCCACCATCCCTAGGTCTCCCTGAATGATCTTGATGGGCATACCAAGCATGCAAAGCTCCAACTACTCTTTATTTAGACTACTTCTCAAAGTTGTATATACGGAGCAAAACAAGGTAATGTTTCCCCTCAAAGAAACAGTTATAAAGGAGATAAACTGCCTAGTGTAGTGCCTCTTGGGGATGACACAAATCTACTACATGTGTAATATCCACGTAGTCCTGCCCATTTGACCCTCATCCACTTCAGATATATATGTAATCAATGCAAGCCAACATGAAGCTCGTGGTGCTTGCTGCAATGGGTTAACTAGTTAGCTTGTAAGAAGATAAAATCCTAGACACTTAACAGTTCTTAACCTGTAGGGCACTGACTAATCAAAATTGTCATATTTATGTTATTAGAGTTTTTTGGTTTTTTTTTACAGTATTTTTTATTGTTCTGTTAATGTCTGCAGAGTCTGGTATCTCCTCTTATTCCTGGCATCAGTAATTTATCTTCTCTTTTTTCTTTTGTCAATCTTTTTTTTTTTTTTGAGTTGAGGTCTCACTCTGTTGCCCAGGCTGGAGTGCAGTGGTACACTCACGGTCACCATAGCCTAGACCTGCTGGGCTCCGGCGATCCTTCCATATCAGCCTTCCAAGAAGCTGGAACTACAGATGTGCACCACCATGCCTCACTAATTTTTAAAAATTTATTGTAGAGACAAGGTTTTACCAAGTTACCCAGGCTAGTCTTGAGCCCTTGAACTCAGGCAATCCTCTTGCCTCAGCCTCCCAAAGTGCTGGGATTACAGGCTTGAGCCAATACACCCGATCTTCTTTTGTCACTCTTGCTAGAGATTTATACATTTTAGAGATCTTTTCAAAGAATTAGCTCTTTGTTTCATTGATTTTTCTCTATGTGTTTCTGTGACCAAGTTCATTGATACCTGCTCTTTTCTTTAGTATTTCCTTCCTTCTGCTTGCTTTGGGGTTTTCATTTTCTAATCTTCTGAAGTTGGAAGCATGTTGATTCAAGACCTTTTTTCCTCTGTAAGCATTTAATGCTATAAATTTCCTCCTAAGACATACTTTAGCTATCTCCCACGCATTTTGATGTACTGAATTTTTATTTTCAGTGAGTTCACATTATATTTGTTATGCCATTGATAATATTTAAAACTGTTCAGTTTTCAAGTGCTTGTAGATTTTCCAGTTATATTTCTCTTATTGATTATGATCAGGCAACATATTTTGCATGATTTAATTATTTTAGATTTGTTTTATGATTTATGACCTAGGATGAGATTGTCTTGGTGAATGGCCCATGTACACCTGAAGAAAATGTATATTTTGTTGATGTTGGGTTGAGTGATCTATAAATGTCAACTAGACTCAAATAGTGTCATTCAGTTGTTATATAGTCTAGCTGAATTTCTGTCTATTATTTCTATTGATTACTGAGAAAAGAGTGTTGAAGCCTCCTGCTATAATCATAGATTTGTCTATTCCCCCTTTCAGTTATGTCAGTTTTTGCTGCATGCGTTTTGAAGATGTTTTGTTTGGTGTTCATTTAGGATTTTAATGTCTTCTTGGTGAATTTACCCTTTATCTTTTCCTTATCCCTGGTAATTTTTGCTACTCTGAAGTCTACCTTGTTATTCATAAGTCATTCCAGTTTTCATTTCATTATTGTTTGCATGGTGCTAGGCATCTGAATGTTGTTGCCCCCCCAAAATTCATATGCTGTAATCTGATACCCCATATGGTGGTGTTGGGAGGTGATATCTTTGGGAACTGATACAGTCATGAAGGTCAAGCCCTCATGAATTGAAGTAGTGTCCTTATGAAAGAGGCCCTGAAGGACTCTCTTTGCCCCTGATGCCAGGAAGGGATACAGCTAGAAGGCACTATCTCTCAAGCAGAGAGCAGGACCTCATCTGACACTGAACTTGCTGGCATCTTGATCTTAGACTTTAAGCAATACAGCTCTGTTGCTTATAAATTACCCAGTTTACAGTATTTTGTTTTAGCAGCCTGAACGGATTGAAACTCATGGGTATATCTTTTCCCATTATCTCATTTTTAACTTAGACCTATATAATTGTATTTGAGGTGAGTTTCTGGCAGATAACATATAGTTGGGTCATTAAAAAAAAATCTATTAGGTCTTTTAATTAGTGTGTTTAAGCTTTTACATTTAATGTAGTTACTGATGTGTTTGAATTTAGGTCTACCATTTTATTATTTGTTTTCTGCTTGTTTTTCTGGTTTGTTGTTTTGTTTTACTTTGAATTCCTGTTTCTTTTTTCCTCTGTTCTTTAGGTTATTTGATCAGTTTTTACTATTTTATTTTACTTTTCCTATTGTATCTTTGACAACATCTGCTTGTATAGGTTATTTTTATTTTTCAGTTGCTGCTCTAGATATCACAATACACATGCTTGACTTTTCATAGCCTACCTGGAACCACTACATGTGGAGTGTAGAAATCTTACTATCATATATGTTCATCAAAACTATTTAGCATTGTTCTGGAGGTATCAGCAATATGGGATACAAATGAGTGGTACAAAATATAAGGGAAAAAGACAAATATGATCATTATTTGCAGATAACAAGATTGTTTCCCTAGCCAACAGGAAATTTGTTACAACTATTAGAAAAGTTCAGTTAGGTAAGTGGAAGCAAAGTTAGAATACCAAAGTCAATAGTCCTCATGCATAAAACAATATCCATATAAAAGATATAATGATAGAAAACATTAAAATATTCACGAGTGTCAAGAAATGTATAAGATCTATTTAGAAAAGTTTTTAAAAGGTAATTGACAAACATACTTACATTAAAACATTATAAAGGCATTTCATACCAGTTTCTTGGATCACTATGGGGACAACCACAGTTTCAGATGGTTGATAATATACTTAGCTGAGGAGCCAATGGGATGAAGCAACCACATCAGGTTAAACACCCAATATGCTAAGAAAGTCAAATTTCCCTAAATTGATATGGAAATATAATTCATTCCACTAAAAACACTAAATAGGATTTTTTTCTTTTGAAAATCAGAAAAACTGATTCCATAGTTTATATGAAAAAATTAGCAAGAGTTGGAAAAATTATGAAAAATAAGAACACTAATAGAAAATTACCCCATTGAAGAGTAAAGCATATTTTAAAACTACAATAATTTGCACAGTATGGTATGGTAATAGATCATGAATCAACAGTACATCAGATAGCTGTAAAAGTCCAGAAATCAATTAGCAACGAGTCAGCAAAGAAAAGATGGATTATATAATATAGGATGTTGCAATAAGTGGGAAAGCATCTGAACAAAATTAAGTTGAATCTCTAGTTCATATTTTAACAGCCAAACAAGTTCCAGGTGGATAAAAAATTTAAACATAAAAAAACGCCATAAGACCATTAGATTAAAATATGTGGTATTCAACACAATCTCAAAGAGGTAAAGATTTTCTACCTGCGAGAGAGGTAAAATACAGAAGAAAAAAAGACTGATAATTCCATTTGTATTAAAAAAAAAAAAAACTCTACAAGAAAAAACAAAGAAAAAAATAACAAACTGGGGAAAACATTTTTAACTCATATCACAAATGAACAATTTTTTAAAATAAAATGCTTCAACAGACCAGGCATGGTAACTCATGCCTTTAATCCCAGCACTTTGGGAGGCAGAGACAGGAGGACTGCTTGAGCCCAGGAGTTTGAGACCAACCTGGGTAACATGCCGAGACCTCATTTCTACAAAAATAAAAAATTAGCTGGGTGTGGTGGCGTGTACTTGTAGTGGTAGCTACTCAGGAGACTGAGGAAGGAGGCTCACTTGAGCCCAGGAGTTCTGTGGTGAGCCGTGACCATGCCCCTCTACTCCAGCCTGGGTGGCAAAATGAGCCTTCTACTCAAAAAAAGAAAAAAAAAGCCTTCAACAAATAAGAAAAAGACAAGTGGGCAAAAGATATATAAACAGGTCATAGATGGGGGCTCTCAGTCCTTGGCCACCCAGGAGAGAAACCTGAGACTTACCTCAGGCCCCACCCTCGTGCTTCTTCCAACCCTACCCCCTTGAGAATAAACAAACAAACAAATCATAGAACTGGAAAAAATTGCTTTTAAACATGTAAATTAATAAGAGAAATACAAACTAAAACTATATGAGGTAAAAGTTACTATTATCAGATTGGCATCTATCATTGTACAAGAATATTTGCAATGACTTCTGACATCATCAACTCCCTGACATTAAGCCAAACCTCATAAGTGAAGGCAAAATCTTCCACATGACTGCCCTCGCTTCAGAAACCAGCAGCAAGTCTGGCATTTCTGGGGTCATCCTTACTTCTGCCCAACTGGATACAAGTTCTGGGGTTCCTACAATCCCTTCACGTTCAATAATTTACTAGAACAATTTACATAATTCAGGAAAGTGCTATACATACAATTATAGTTTATATAGCAAAATAATACAAATCAGAATATCCAAAAGAAGGTAGCCAGAGGGAAGGCCTAGGAAGATCTCAAACATAAAGTTTCTGTGCCCTAAGGGACATACCATCTAGAACATTGACAACATGCAGAATATTGTCAATCACGGAAACTCATCTGAACTTCACTGACCAGAGTTTCTATTGGGACTTCATTCACAGACATGATTAATTGACTCATTGATCATAAAGTTGAATTAAATCTCTGGCCCCTCTCACCACCCTACAGGTTGTGCTGATATATGACTCAAAGCCTCAACCCTCTAATCAGATGGTTGTTCTTTCTGGTGTGGCCAGCCGCCATCCTGAGTCATCTTGTAAATGTAATTATCAGGGCCCACCATGAATAACATAGATGCTTCTCGGTGGCTCAGCCTGTAATCCCGCGCCTTTGGGAGGCTGAGGTGAGTGGATGGCCTGAGCCCGCGGGTTCGAGACCCACCTGGGCAACTTGAAGAGACCTCATCTCCACAATAAATAAAAAATTAGCCGGGCATGGTAGCACGCGCCTGTAGTTCCGGCTCCTTGAAAGGCTGAGGCGGAAGGATCGCCGGAGCCCAGCAGGTCGAGGCTGTGGTGGCCGGGAGCGGCCACTGCACTCCAGTCTGGGCGACAGAGCGAGACTCCATCTCAAAGAAAAAAAAGAAAATCCCAAAGATTTAGTCCTGGACACTGGGGTAAGGATGGATGCATCTTGGGAGGTGGAGGGGGATCCTAGGCAAATTCTTGATTATGTGGTCTTCATTTCAGTCTTGTCTGTAATAGCCAAAGACTGGAAACCAATAATGTCCAGTAACAGAGAATCGATCCTAGAAAAAAATCAATGGAGACATCCATATAATGGAGACCTGTGTAACCGATGAAAAAAAATAGGGCAACTCTACGGAGGCAGGGCTACAGAATAAACTGGTGAATGTACAAAACAATCTGTATTATAGGCTATATAACTCATGCTTCATATATATGTATGTTTATTACACTTGGGGCCATCACTAGAAAGATCAGCAAGAAACTGGTAACAGGTGGGATCCAGGAGAGAGCAATGAGTAGGAGAAACAAGGACTTACTTTTTCTCCCCCACCCTTTTCAAACTTCTGATTTTTGTACAATGTGCATATATTACCTGTTTAAACACAAAACATTACACTATATTTACACATCTGTGAGGTTACTGACTATAATGCATAATTTAATATTTTTCTGATTACTAAGGGTCACTGTCATGAATTATATTAAATGATAAAGCTCAGGCCAGGCACGGTGGCTCACGCCTATTATCCCAGCATTTTGGGAGGCTGAGGTGAGAGGATTGCCTGAGTCCGTGGGTTTGAGACCAGCCTGGGCAACTTGGCGAGCCCGCATCTCTACAATAAATCAAAAAATTAGCCAGGCATGGTGGCGTGTGCCTGTAGTTCCAGCTACTTGGAAGGCTGAGGCAGAAGGTTCACCTGAGTCCAGCAGGTTGAGGTTATAGTGGCTGGGAGCGTGCCACTGCCCTCCAACCTGGGTTGTCACCCAGGAGTAAGACTCCAACTCAAAACAAAACAAAATGATAAAGGTGTTATGAACCTATTGAGAAACATAGGGATCTATCTCATAGGTATATGTGGGCCATATACTAAATGACTCCAGGCTGCACACATTGTTACTGTCATGTGTAGTTTTCCTGTCTTCTCCCAGCTGCTTCTGACTGCCATCCACCTTCCTTCCTCTAGCTGACCCAAACTTCTTTTAAATTGGCGCTTCTAGTTGTGGTGGGCCAAAAAGCCAGATGGATGGTCCTACTGCAGTACAGTAAGTCACCTACATATGAACCTTCAAGTTGCAAACTTGCAAAGATGCAAATATGCAAGTTAGTTCATATGTCTGTCATACATTATCACATGCATGCATCCTCTACAAGTGGTTGTGCTTTTGTGTACTTTACTATGCAGTCCTTTATAGAATACAGTAGAACACTATCTTTATTTCATGCCCAAGATGTCCAGAAGCAAGCGTAAAAGCAGTAGTAATGTAGCTGGTAGAGTACTGTAAGATTAAAAATGTCTTATTTTTGTGATTATGTATTATTTGTGCAGAAAGTATGGCAAACCTCTTAGAATACAATACGATATAGCTGATTGTGTTAGTTGGGTACCTAGATTAACTTTGTTGGACTTACGAACAAATTGGACTTATGAACGCATTCTTGGAATGGAACTTGTTCGTATGTAGGGGACTTACTATGCCATATATATAAAAGAAAGGGAAACTGTCTTTGTGACAATTTGAGGAATCCTTTTTTTTTTTTTTGAGTTGGAGTTTCACTCTGTCGCCCAGACTGGAGTGCAGTGGCTGCTCCTGGCCACCGCAGTCTCGACCTGCTGGGCTCCGGCGATCCTTCCGCCTCAGCCTTCCAAGTAGCCGGAATTACAGGCATGCGCTACCACGCCCGGCTGATTTTTTGATTTATTGTAGAGATGAGGTCTCGCTGCCCAGGCGGGTCTCGAACCCGCGGGCTCAGGCAATTCACTCACCTCAGCCTCCCAAAGGCGCGGGATTACAGGTTGAGCCACCGAGCCCGGCTTGAGGAATCTTTTAATCATCAAGTTCAGTAAGTTTTAGACATTAGACTTTATTACAACTTCTTGACTACTCAAGATTTTTACACACTTCCAAGTTCCATACAATTGAGCAAGGAATGGGCACATCATCATTGAAGTCACCATGGGCAATTCTATTACTTAACATTGCATTGCTAAGTACATATCTGAAACGTTTTCAGAATTGCTTTCATTTATTCACTCAAGAACATTTTTGATCATCTAGCGCACACCAGGTAATGTTCTAGGTGCTAGGCATACTGCAAAGCAATATAGACAATGGCCAAACTCCCTTAAATTTTATATTGTAAGTGGAGAGAGACAACAAAGATCAAGCAGTTAAGAACAAAAAAGAAAAAAGGGGATAATGTGATAGAGCCATCAGGACAGGCGAGCGGCATTAGATAGGGTGGCATATGGGTCAGGGTATAACACATCTATACGCCTTTAATATTTAAAATAAGGGCTTGGTGGGCAGTTGGGAAGAGAAGGATAGGAAAAAGGGAAGCAAGGAGCCTGCTAGTATGAGACTCCTTGGTGGAACTAGTGGCAGCATACTGGAACCCACACGGGTCTCTACCTCCAACCCTCCAACCTGAACGATGGGGTTGTCCTGTAGAATCTGGCATCCTTTGTCACAGAGTGAAACATATCTGGTCCAGAAGTCAGAAAGCTGGAGGAGGGGATCCAGCCAGAGCTTGTGTTCCTGAGGGCTTGGCTGTTGTCCCATAGGCTAAGGAGATGGGCCAGCAGGTAAGCAGTAACGTGGGTGAGCTGTCTGGGGCCTTGCTTGGACCTTCCAAGTATAAAAAGAACCCAGACCTGGCTGCTACTTGACTTGCACCTTCTACATCTTATGCCAAATATTTCTTATGACCCACACTGGCCTGGGATTATGCAGGAAACTCTGGGGAATTAACCTCCGAGTTGACGAAATCTGCCAGTATCTTGGGAGGCGGAGGGAAAGCCCAGGCACATTCTTGATTACGGTGTCTTAATTTCAGCCCTGTTTGTAATAAATCTGCCATAGAGCCAGGCATGGTGGCTCACTCCTGTAATCCCAGCACTTTAGGAGGCCAAGGCGAGAGAATTGCCTAAGCCCATGGGTTTGAGAACAGCCTGGGTAACTTGGTGAGACCCTGACTCCACAATAAATCAAAAAATTAGCTGGGTGCGGTGGTACACGCCTGTAGTTCCAGATACTTAGAAGGCTGGAGCAGGATTGCCTGAGTGGTCAACAGGTGGAGGCTGCGGTGGCCATGAGCATACCACTGCACTCCAGCCTGGGCAACAGAGCGAGACTCTGACTGAAAGGAAAAAAAAAATCTACAATGGATGGTCTGAGATCTCTGAAAGACGTTTGAGCCGAGACCCTGAAAGATGAGAAGGCTTTGGCCATACATCCTTCCAAGATTTGGAAGCGACTATCTCAGGCAGAGCAAATGGCTAGCGTCAAGCCAGTGATATAAGCTAGTAAGAACAACGAGGCTGGGGTCTGTGGGAGGGGGAGTGTATAAAATCAGTAAAAACCTGGTCACACGGAGGCTTGCAGAACGTGGTAGCTAGCGGGGACTTTTTCTCATTGCAATGGGAGGCAAATGGAGTTTTTATCCGGGAAGTAATTTCATCCAATTTATATGTAAACTCTCCTAAAGTTTATATTGTAATTGGAGAGAGACAACAAAGATCAGGCAGCTAAGAACAAAAAAGAAAAAAAAGGGATGATGAGAGTCATCAGGATGGGGAAACAGTGTTAGATAGTGTGGCATATCAGTCAGGGTCTGATCAGAAGAACCACTAGGGATATAACACATTCATATGCCTTTAATATTTAAAATAAAGGCTTGGTGGGCAGTTGGGAAGGGAAGATGGATAGGAAAAAGGGAAGCAAGCAGGTTGCTAGTATGAGACTCCTTGGTGGAACTAGTGGTGGTGGACTGGAACCCACACAGGTCTCTGCCTCCAACCCTTGAACCTGAATGATGGGGTTGTCCTGCAGAATCTGGCACCCTTTGTCACAGAGTGAAACACACCTGGTCCAGGAAAGCTGAAGGAGGGGACCCAGTCGGAGCTTGTGTTCCTGAGGTCTTGGTTGTTGTCCCATAGGCTGAGGAAATGGGCCAGCAGGTAAGCAGCTGTTTATTTTGAAATAATTTCAAATTTACAAAAAAGTTGTAAGATTTAGCACACACACTTCAGGCCCATCATCCAGAAAACTTGTTAAGTTTCTTTTGGCTGCACTGTGGAGAATAGAGGCAGTGGGCAGGGCTGCTTCTTCCCTCCCCTCCAGGCCCATGGCCCCCTAGAGCACAGTGTGCATGATGCCCTTGGAGCCGGGCAGAAGGCTGTCCAGGTGTGGAAGCAGGAATGTGACTGGGAGAGCTATTGCGAGAGTTCAAGCTACAGCGCTTCCACCCCACTACTTTCAGATTGCATAGGAAAGCTACTCTCATGATTTTAGACTCAACTCATAAATTCATGTTGGAAGAAAAATGGTATCACCTCTACAGATCTGGCCTCAATTGACTGGCTATTTCTAGCAATCGTATCAATTCTCAAAACCAACTAAAAATAACCTCAGTGATTTGATACCACAGAAGTTATGTAAGAGAATGTTTCACAAATAACTCCAGATTTCCAAAGAATTTCCAGAGAATGTGCATTCTCCTAAGGGCTACACGTTGAAGGGGCCCATGTTGGTGTTGACGGACAGGTTCTAGTCTCAGTATTTTAGAGATGACCTTAGACTTGCATATCTTCTATTTTCATCAGACTTGGCTTACTTTACTTGAGATAGTAAAATTTTTCCCTAAAGCATGTTCTTCTTTCTAGATTAACTCTCTCTGCTAGCAATCCTGTCTGGCTAAAGGCCAGGTTCAAATATTGCAGTGTGCGAGGGCTCATACAGATTTTCAGGCTCATTTCTGATTTCAGCACAATCTCAATTCAACAGCTACAATTAACTATGGATATCATCCTTCTTACTAAAACATATATACCTAATATCTGTTAATTAGATCATGAAAGTAAAGTAGAAAAGCTCAACAGTTGGGTGATGTTAGAGGAATCATTGATTCTGTCTTATACTCAGCTAAAGAGGAACTTGCTTAATGCAGTAGGGCTCAGTGACAATGAAGGTAAGTGCCTGATGCCCAGTAAGCACTCATACTTGAAATAAAAAAAAAATCTGCATTTTATTAAGAGAAGAAATGCTTCTTTAAAAAAGAGCTCTGGACAGACCATTTATCTTCTTTAAGAAAAAGTGTAAAGCAGATAAAAAAGCATTATCTGGCAAAGGCAGAAAAGTAGAAAAGTTTTTTATATCTTTAATTAGAGTTTTCAGTATACACTTATCTTCCTGAAATCTGTAGTGATGAATCTCCATGTAAACATTCAGAAAGAGAAAGAGGGGAAACTGTCATAACTTACGCACTACAAATTTTGTCCTTGATTATTAATCAAGAACAGCTGTATACATTTATTAACAACTGTTTTCCTTCATTTAACAATGGCTCTTGAATAACAAAATAAATTATCAGCAGTTTCAACCATACATTAAAAAGTAATTAAAGCTCAAAAAATCTATTAAAGTTTCATAAATGCAAGTAATAGATTTCATATATTATGTTCTTTGAATAAAATAACAAAGAATTTACTTCCCATTGTTGCAAGTTCACAAAATTCATGAAAAGGTTTCACCTTTTTTTTTTTTTTTTTTTTTTTTTAGCTTAACTATGCCTCAGGTGAACATAACAGACAATAACTGTTAGACTTATTGGACATGATAAAAGAAAAAGCTTATGACCATTCAGATCAGGTAAACCTAAAACATACCTCAGACTTTCTTAACCTGTAGCTCTAATTTCTTAAATGATTTACAAGAAACTATTAGAAGATTATTTAATGAGCCAGCTGAACTTTGTTATTTTGCCGTTTTTTGCAAGTCACAAACACATATATATTTTGCCTTGAAAATGAAGCAGAATACTATTCATTGCCAGTGAGACTAAGAGCAAGGGAAAAACAAAGTCAAAGTCATAGATATGCTTAAATTGTGCTACATTATTTCAACTGTTTAATTAAAGTTTAATTACCAGATCAGTGCATTGTTTCTTGCTTGAAAAAGTAATGTGTAGATAAAAAATATTTTAAAAATAAACCAGAGGTAAAAATAAAAAGGCCTGAACAACTTAGAAAAGAGCAATAGAATACTTTCCAATCAATGATTATTAGTGGGAATATTCACTTTATACAGCAGTTATTGACAGCCATTTAGCAATTCTTTAATCAGGCACTTGATATTTCTTAGCTAGCATACTCAATACTGGGGCCTCATGCACACACACACACAAATATGGCTTTATTACAAAGGATTCAAGATGGCAACTACTTAGAATCCAGTGCCAACACGGATTATAACAAATCCAGTGAGTATTTTGTTTTTCAATTATTCATAGAAAATTTAATCCTGATTAAGTATCCTTGGGCAGGAATTCATGGGTAGTTGATGACTGAAACCAACATTTATGTGAAATGCTTCTGTTAATTTAATCTGTGTATATGGCTTAATTATGATTGGGGATTCAATGTAAGAGAAATGAATTATATCAGGATTAAAATTTTAGTACCGTATCACATAGTACCTCTCTCTTCTTTCTTTTTAAACACATAAACCTGCTTGTCCCTTCACCTAAGTGCTCAGATTTTAAAATCCTTTGTCCTTACCAGCCATGTAATGTATCTAAGTTTTTTTCACAACCTATTTGTCAAAAACCTTTGCTCATCAAGCTAAAACCTGAACTAGAGCCAAAATGATAGGAAAAAAATCAGAGAATAACCCCACCCACAAATAAACAAAAGCTTATTCATTTAGCTATGAACATATGCTATTTTCATTTCCTGAAGTGATTTCCTTTTCAATTTCTTTAAACTCAAATATGAAATGCATTTTCCTTAAAGCATAAAAAAGAAGCAGTACTTAAAAGCAGTGTATTACACTGATTTCATAACTGGACTAGTTTAGATATGTATAAGCAAGTAATCATTTAACTGATTACTTTTTATAACACTATCAAACCTGAGTTAGCTATTGATATGAGGCCTTGTAAGTGGTGAATATTTAATAATAATTCTTTTCCACGTTTATTTCCATATAGAAATTGCTTCAATCATCTTATAACAACACTCTTTCTTGAAAGTTTATTGTTTAGGTCTATTTCAAAACAGTTCATTTACTACCTTTTTTCAGTTTGGTACTGCTTAAATGCAGTTATATAAATAACATGCTCTGCTTTCACTGCCCAATTTTTCATACCAAATGTATGAAAACGAAGTCACTCTATTTGAATCCTTATTGCACTCTTTTGACCAATTCACTTTTCCTTTCAACAAAAATCAAGCGTCAGAAATGAGGGCGACTTTTGTGTCCAGATGATATGGTAAGTGGTAGTGTTACAGAAGAAAGTGAAGAAACTTCCCAGTATAGACTGTGGGATAGGAAGAGTCTGTAGAGAATAACCATGGAAACAGACTGGCAAAGGATAACACCTATTGTAACAACCTGAAAAGAAAAGAAAGGGAATGCTTTTACTGCATGCAGAAACAGAGAAATAATATTCAGTTTATCATGAACCTGTATGCTTTTTATATAAATATAGTACCGTATCATTCATCTATATCATTAGCTCATTTTATCAAAGACATTTTTAATAGGAAAATACAACTAATGCTCACCACTGTCATTGTTTAAGGGTAAAAATTCCTTCATTGTTAGTTTATAGATGACAAAGTTAGACACAAAAGAATAACTGGTTGAAGCAGTCGCTCCTAAGAGGACACACACTAGACAGAAGTTTCAGTAAGCAATTACAAAAATCAGGTTCCTGGTTAATTTAGTAATAGGAATAAAGCATGCTCCTACCTAAACTTTAAAGAGGTCTCTAAAAGCCCTTTCACAAATTCCTAAGTTGCTTCTCTATTTTTGTAGACTGCTTTCCTATCTATTCACCCTTTGTAAATACCTCAGGTTCAATAAACACTTGTGTGTTCAAGCACATGCTGCACTGCTTGTAAAGGGCTCCTGGCAGAACTCTACTTTGAAATGATGGAGCCATTCACCTACGAAGGTAGGTATCAACTCAATCAAAATGCAGCATACTTTAGCGTGGTCCTCAGGTTTGTAGTCTGTTTAAAACAACAGGTTGATTTTTAGTTTTATCTTGATCATTATGTAGCAAAAATTTTAACCTTTTTTAAAAAAAAGCTGTCTTATGAATTACCTAATTTTGGCTGGGCGCAGTGGCTCACGCATGTAATCCCAGCACTTTGGGAGGCAGAGGCAAGAGGATTACCTGAGCCCAGGGGTTTGAGATCAGTCTGGGAAACTTGGCAAGATCTCGTCTCTACAATAAATCAAAAAATTAGCCAGGCGAGGTTGTGCACGCCTGTGGTTCCAGCTACTTAGAAGGCTGAGACAGAAGGATCACTTGAGCCCAGCAGGTCGAGGCTGCGGTGGCTGTGAGCAGCGTGCCACCGCACTCCAGCTTGGATCACAGAGTGAGACTCTGACTCAAAACAAACAAACAAACAAAAAAGAGCTCTAGACATCCATTTATCTTACCAAACAGTATTCTAAAATAAGATAAACAGAAACAACAAAAGTGACTTCCATAATTCTGCTATAAACTAAATTTTTAAAAAATTATTTTATAAACTTCAAATTTATATACTCATGGTTTACTAATTTATGAATAAATAAACAGGCCCCAACCCGGGCTCGGTGGCTCAACCTGTAATCCCACACCTTTGGGAGGCTGAGGTGAGTGGATTGCCTGAGCTCGTGGGTTCGAGACCCGCCTGGGCAGCGAGACCTCATCTCTACAATAAATCAAAAAATCAGCCGGGTGTGGTAGCGCATGCCTGTAATTCCGGCTACTTGAAAGGCTGAGGCGGAAGGATCGCCGGAGCCCAGCAGGCGAGGCTGCGGTGGCCGGGAGCAGCCATTGCACTCCAATCTGGGCAACCGAGTGAGACTCCAACTCAAAAATAAATAAATAAATAAATAAATAAACAGGCCCCTACTAATTTAATATTTTCCCAATAAAGATTATATTTTCATTAAAGAAAAACTATTTTCTATTACTTACCTTTTCTCTTTGGTAGTCACTAAAAATGATAGAAATGCACGCAAGACCTGGATGGCATAAAAACCACAAGATACAGCCCTGAAACAAATAAACAAGGCAAATAAGCACCACTATGTTTTTCTTTAAGAATATACCAGATTAAAAAATATCACTAGTATATTTAGGTCCTGATGACCCTCAATTGACCTTTAGAGTAAAGCTTGCAATAAAATGTAAAACTAAGTTTACTGCTGCTGTGATATGAATATTTTGTTCTAACCAAATGAGAATTTTCTGAAGTAGTTAAAATCTTGTATTTGTAAATCTGCCACATACACATTTTGATATACTACAAATGCATTAATATGTTAATGGGTTAATAATTAGTAAAATAATACATTCGTATTAATAATAAGTAACAAATTAATAAAAGCAAGGTACAAATGTGTAGTATTTCTACAAAAAGAAAAAACAAGAATATACACTCACATTTGCATGTAAGTACACAAAGAAATTCCGTAATATATGAAAAATATTCATAGTTGGTAACTGAGGGGTAGTACAGAGGAGGGGGATGTGTGCAGAAAACTTTACATTATACTTTCAAATGTCTTTTTCTATTTTTCCTTGAACCACGGCAATGCATTCTCTTTTCCAAAATTAAATTTGAAATAAAAAAATAGGTAATAAAGTAGCTGCCGAGATGCTTGGTACATAGAAGGTATATGGGGAAAAAAACAAGATGTAGAAAAATGTGTTTAGTATGCCTCTATCTGTCCAAAAGTAGAAGAAAATATATAGGAATATATATTAAAAATTCTCTAGAAGGATAACTAGTAGCAGCAATTATATGAGGGGGTGGTGACAAATGAGTAGATGGGAAAGAGGTAAGAAATACTTTTGCTACTCCTTAAATACTTTTGGATGTTTGATCCTATTCAGAAAGTTAAATGAAAACATATGAAATAATTTCAGCTCATGAAAAAAAGTCTGCACTGTTTTCAACATAAAACTGGAGAGGAAAACTTGGTACCCAAACACCTCAAATCCATCCTGACCGATCACACAAGAAGCTCTCCTGTTCCTGTGAAAAATTCAGAGGTAATGACATTTTCTTGCCTGTTTGGTACTCAGAAGCTGCTTTCGAGTGCTGTAGCAGCAGCTGCAAAACCCAGCACTAGCAATAAAGAAGGAGCTTGGCCTTCCTTTCTTAGCTGCCTTGGAATGGTCATTGACTCTGTGGACTAGGCAGTTCAGTGCACAGTGTTTCAGAATGCTGGTTTCAGTTGCTAAGATAAAAGGGTATGGATTCCAAAATGAAATCTTCTAGGGAGGAAGCCTTCTGTAATGATCATGCTTCAACCCTCTGTCCTGAGTACAAGAAGGATATAGAAAGGGGGAATAAAGTGAATGCGATCCTACACGGAAAGTTAGCCAGAATGTCATGTACTCAACCTCCTGGCTCCATCGCCTTATGCTGAAGGATAGCTCCTTGGTTTGTTATGAAACATTTCAAAACTCTGACAAGAACAGTCCATAGTCAACTAATAGTTGAGAAATGCAAACCGTATTCTAGTTTATTAATTTTTTTTTAAAAAATTGGCCAGGTTTGGTGGCTTAGCCTGTAATCCCAGCACTTTGGGAGGCCAATGCAAGAGGACTGCCTAAGCTCAGGGGTTCGAGACCAGCCGGGGTAACTCAGCAAGACCACCGTCTTGATATTAAATTAAAAAAAAATTTTTTTTAATTAGCCAGGCATGGTAGCACGCTTCTGTAGTTCCGGGTACTTGGAAGGCTGAGGCAGAAGAATCACCAGACCCCAGCGGGTTGATGCTGGGTGGCAGTTAGTGTACCACTGCACTATGGCCTGGGCAAAGGAGTGAGACTCCAACTCAAACGAATAAACAAATTCTGATACTACAGAAAAAAATGTAAAATTCCTATTGATAAAGAAATGATGAGTCAAGCAAAATTGACCTGTCAAAGAATACACGGAAGATACTGTTCCACAGGTTCTACAATGGGAATAATACCCACATCACACAAGGTGAGAGAGGTGAGCCATGAAGGACATATAGCAGTACCCAGCACACAATGGAAGTTTAATAAATGACAGCAAGTGGCAGTTTGTTAACTTCTCAATGAGATCAGAACGAAGCTGATAAGGAGAAGGCCACTTTCCCTACAAACCCGTACTTTGGCAAATGTTACATAGAACTCTCTTCTGAGTGTGCTTCTCTCCACTGTGATGATCTGATAGAGTCCACAACCTAGTGATAACGCTAGGCAAATTCTCAGAATGATTAGAAGGATTCCTGCTAAGTTGTGGTGTGAATGGTAGCTATGATGACTGGTGTCTTCAAACTGTTCCCAAAGTAGCAAAATACTCTGCAAAAAAACAATAGTACATTTAGAGGAAAATTTAAGTACTTTTTTCATCTTTTTAATAAATATTACCTTAAACATTAAACATTCCTAAGTGCTTCTAAGATTTATCAGACTATCGAGGTTGTCAATAAAGTACAGACATAGTCTTTTCATTGTTCTAATACCCTAAGCTAGACAAAAAGATTTTTATCAAGTGAGACCATACTCAAAAGATTTTTTTAAAACACTATTGTTGGCCGGGCGCAGTGGCTCACACCAATAGTCCCAGCACTTTGGGAGGTCGAGGTGAGAGGATTGCCTGAGACTGCCGGATTGAGACCAGCCTGGGCAACTTGGTGAAATCTCATCTCTACAATAAATAAAATAAAATATTATTCAGGTATGGTGGTGTGTGCTTGTGGTTCCAGCTACTAGGAAGGCTGAGGTGGAAGGATCACCTGAGCCCAGCAGGTCGAGGCTGGGCGACAGAGTGAGACTCCCACTCAAAAACAACAACAAAGCGCTATTGCTACCATGATTCAAATAAGACATCTCTAAGGATGAAAATAAACTGAGAAGATTAAGAGAATAATCAAACTTTCTTCTAAATTTATATCGTCCTTACTTCAACACTATCTTTGAACGCAAACTGGTCTGCACTTAAGCCCACTATCTCAGAGTAACTTTCAACTATCTCAGTATCTTGCATACTCCAGAAATTAACAAGCCAGGATTGCTGATTTCAGACTTCACTCTTTTTCTTGGTAACTTCCCCATGTAAAGGGAAATATTTTTAATATTCACTATAAGCATCCAGGGCACTGTTATTCATCCCTATTTGCCTGTTGACCTTTTCTCCCATATGCTCACAGTAAAAAGCTCAGCAAGTTTCTCACTAAGTTATTCTATTCATTGCTATTCAGTAGAAATCAGTGTCCAGTTCCCTCCATCTTTACTGAACATCAATCACTTAAGTTACTCTGTTTTTACCATCACACTTGTCTACAGTCCCCTATACTACTTTCATTTGTCAACTCAGCCCTCAAAATTGAGTCTTCAGTGACTTCCAAGGACTCAAGATAAAAACTCAATATTACACCCAATTCTTAGGTTTTAAGGGGTTTACCAGCAACCACTTCCTTTCCTCACTGTCACATCTTCTAATTTTACCTCTGCTACTTCTTGGCAGGTAAACTACTTGTCATCCTGATGTGAAATTTCCTTCTTGGGCTCAATATCTGGTCTATTATTGAAACTGTTATTCCTCCACTCCACCAAAACATGCCCATTTGACTCCTTAACCTACACTTTTAAATTTAACTTTTGTAAATACAGAAGTACTTTTATAGAACAACCAGAGCCCATGATTCACATTTTTATATACTCAAACTCTCCTATTTTCATACATATATGCTAATATGTGATCTGTATAAACGATTATATAGTCTTTGTCTGTCTTGTCTGGGTTGTTGAAGATGACAGCTATGTCTAATAATCCTCATAAATGCTCACTTAAACTCTAGTGTAGTCTCATAATTTCAATTCTCAGTTCATATTTGTCAAATTAACATGAATACATGAAACAATAAAAATTTAATTTTTGAAAAATGCTATGAACTGAAATATGAGCATTTAACCTGAGATTAATACCACTCTCCATAAGTCTTGTATCAAAAATATTAAGTTGGTACGAACTTAACCTTATTTTAATTACTTCTACTTCAGTTCTTTCTTATCAACTCCTTTCCTGGCACTATCTTTTTTCTAAACATCACTATCTGTGATATGGTCCCTTTCTCAAATCAATTATGTAAATTCAGTACTCCTATTCCACTTAAAACCTGCTAAATAAATACTAGGGATATGAAGATGAATAAAGCACTGGCCCCATTCTTCTTCATTCGTAAATTTTTCAGTTTACTTTAAACTTACATTATAACGACCTCTACAGAGTCTAAGTGCACATTTCATTTGCATCTATAGCTAATGCTTGTCAAAAACTCAGTATCAACTTTTATGTTTATATCTTTCTTCTTAATTTTTACAAATCTATTGCACGTAGGTATATAGATATCCTAGAATAATGTCAATACCGTCACTAGAATTGAAAAGGAAAAAAGGCCGGGCTCGGTGGCTCAGCCTGTAATCCCAGCACTTTGGGAGGCCAAGGCGAGTGGATTGTCTGAGCCTGCAGGCTCGAGACCATCCTGGGCAACTTGGCGAGACCTTGTCTCTACAATAAATAAAAAATTAGCCAGGCATGGTAGTGTGTGCCTATAGTTCTGGCTACTTGGAAGGCTGAGACGGAAGGATCGCCGGAGCCCAGTAGGTGGACGCTGGGGAGGCCATGAGCGTGCCACTGCACTCCAGTCTGAGTGACAGAGTGAGACTCCAACACAAAAAAAGGCACAGAGGACCTTTATAAAAGACCAGATTTGTTTTGGCATTTGTTTTCAAAAACAAGATCTCATTCTTTGTTTAGCCTATATTTTGCGTTTTACTTAATCTCAGATAATCACTTGAATTCTTTCATGTATAACGTAAACAATCCTACAAATCCTGGACAATGGATAAATCTCTAATTCATGTATTCAATGTTGAGTACTTACCATGTGCTAGAAAATATGAAAGAAAGCTACTATTAAGTAGGAACTGAGAATCTAACCTAATATTAAACAGACTGTGCTTAAATAAGCTAATAGGAAACCCAAATTTAGGTAAATTATAATTAAATTTTGCAATCTACGTGTAGTAGCACCCAGAAGATTAAGAGATTATTCAATCTATCACTTTTTAAATTCGAACTTCAAAATACCACAAGTTCTAAGCTCAGGAATTTTAAGACAAAAAATGCACAAATTTTTCATGAGTCTCAGGTTTAAATTCTGAAATAAGGTGTGTCCAAGTTTGCATTTCTGAAGAATGCTAAGCAGATACATTGAGTATCAACACTCACCTGTGTCACAACAATAAATACCGCAATGCCAGTGGATGCAGGCGTAGAATCCCACTGGAGAGGTCTGCTTTGAGACTTCTTCATTCTGACTAGTGTCCAACCCATGCACAGACTCAAAAGTAGGTATAACATTTGAATTTGGGAAGCGATGTCAAAAACTAATGGGATATGAAAGCCAAAGTCAATCAAGTTTTCTCAATACTTCTTGCACTGAAATGAGACCTTTTTTAAACCACAGAAAACAGGCATGTGCAAAGAGAGAAGCTAAGAAAATTCAATAAGAGACATTCATGTATAATAATTCTAAAAATTAAAATTTTGCCATAAAATTTGTAAAATTATGGAAATAGTTAAAACCACAGCAATACTATTTAAAAATACATATATGAGGGGGAACTCCAAAAAACAGAATTGTCTTTTGGAGGGCAGGCCCCTTGTAGTACACTCGGAATTTGTTCTTCCAGGTCAAATGGTCATCCAAAGTTTTTATCAGGAAGTTCTGAGAAAGTTGAGTCACAATTGGAGGAAAAAAACGTACCAAGTTGTGGCAAACAGGAGATTGGTTATTCCACTATGACGATGCACCTGCCACACCCCGCGGAGTGTTCCTCAGTTTTTGACCACAAACAGCATGACCCCAGTGCCCTATCCTCCCTATTCACCCAATCTTGCTGGAGCAACTTTTTTTTGTTTCCTCAAATGAAAAAAGTCTTCACAGGGAAATGTCTTGCCATGTGCAAGAGGTGAAACAAGAAATAGTGGAAGCACCAAAAGGCATCAAAATTCACGTGTGCACAAACTTGTGAACAGTGAAAAAAGTGTCTCGATAGATGTATTGCATCAAACGGAGAGTACTTTGAAGGTGACTGAAGTTTAAACATGTAAGAATAAATACACAATTTTTAATAAATAAATTCCAGGTTTTTCTGGGTTCCTTCTTATATATATATGTGACCATATATCTCTATTAAGTTCAACCTCAATCTCTTTGGTTCCCATTTTTCTTAGGTTTTCAACTACAATTTCTGCAATGTGGAGAACATTGGTATTTTCATTTCTGCTTTTTTTGATGCACAAACTATAATGTAAAAAGTATTTCCTAAAACTATGAATAAGAACAACACAATAAAATGCATAGCTACTGTACCATCCAATTATGTTTGCTTTAGTTTCAGAGTCCTGAAGACAAATGAAAAGCTCAATGCATTAGTGTGATGTGCCACCAGGTGGTCATCACTTACACTGCAGGGGAAGCCTGCTATTCTACAAAAGATGTAACAGAACCATGGTTACCTGTGTCAAATCTACACTACAAGAAAGCAACAAAAACCTATAAATGCTTCAAGTTCCATGCATATGCACTTTATAAGGTTGTATTTATTGATGTTAAAAAAAAAGCTTATCACTTTTTCATCAGTATATTTTGATATAAATTTTAAAATAAACTTGTGAACACAATTTAACAACAACAACAAAAAATTTTGCACAAATTGCCATCCATAACCCTCATGTTTACAACTCTTACTTCTTTTACATAAGGACATTCTTGCAGGAACAGATAAATCTATAATGCATAATACATATATGTAAAGGTTGCAAGCCGAAAGACTTTTAATGATATTCTAATATTTGGTACACTTTAAAAATATTAAATATTTAATAGTTTAATATCTGTCAGATATATTTTGAAAGATTTTCCCTCACTCTGCCATCAAAGTTAAAACTGAAAGCCCTACATTTATGCATACCGATCTGTAGCAGTGAATTCTGATAATGAACTGTCACAGCATTTGAATGACATAAAATTATGGCCTTTCAGATCAAGCACACTTTTCTTTAGTGTTGTTATTATTGTTCTTGTTACTTATTTTATTTTAGAGTTGTGGGGTACCTGTGTACCTTAGTACATAAGCAAACTACATGCAGGTGAGGTCTGGGCTTCTAGCAAGTCCTCTCTCTCTGGTAGTGCACATGGCACTCAGTGGGTGGTTGGGTGTCCCTTGTCCCCTTTCCCCCTTCCCGCCATTTGCAGTGAGTGCCCAGCGTCAGCTGTTCTCATGCTTGTCAAGCGCACCATAGATTTTAAATGGCTGTGATGCCAATCAACTTTGTTAAACATTTCACAAATACATATTCAGTTACATAGGCTAGCAAAAGTTAGCCAAAGGAATAGTCCTACATAAGTTGCTAAGCAGCAAAAGCAAATACCTGGGGGGAAAAAAACCCCAATTTTCTGGATCATTTATGTACTGAGTAATACACAGGTGGATGTAATACAATAACTGGTTAAGTGGAACACTGCTCATTTGTTGTTGAAACATAGCTAACTGTAGATAAAATATACCAATCACAGAAAACCTCTATTCTGTCTTGAATTTTAATCACTTAACTCACCAAACTTTTTGAGAGAATCATCACAAATTAGCAATATAATTTTTTTGAAGTTTTTTTAACCTTCAGTGAAATCATCAGACAGCCTAAAACACTGTTTTATATATAGCAAACAATCACAAAAATTCAACAGTCCTTAATATTAGTAATAGTTTTGCCACTAGTTGGCTATGTGTTTTGTTTCTTTGGACCTCATTTCCTCTTCTAAAATGCATAAGCTAAATTATTACTAAAGTTCTATGCAGTTTTAAAATCCTATGATTCTTTTAAACACCTAAAAGTCATCTAAGAGAAAAAAAGCAAAAACCCAGGGCTTTAGATAACAATCAAAACAGATAAGTTCCTCTTGTTCATGCCCAAGAGGTGAATGGTACACAGTCTCTTCACAAGGAAAATACAAACTTCTTGACATTTTAGAAACTTAAGAGAAGCAACAAGGTCAGGATGAATGGAGCCTAAGATGATTAAGAGAGATTAACACCCTATTAAAGGCTGATGAGACTAGAAGAGAAATATAGAAATATAAGGAAGAGTAAGTCCTAGAATGGTTTCAAATTCAGAATGCTTTTTAGAGCAAATCTTAATTTTCTAGGATTAAGAATGGCATAAGACATTATCTCCCTCTGACGTTTTCTTTAAAATGTCATGATTATAGGACCTTTTAAATATTTTTTCCTATCATGCTTAATTGAAAAATTACTTCATAAGATGTGAGTCAGCTCAATTACAGGTATATCCTATAGCTTTGGTCAGAAACGGAAGAGTCAGTATATTAGAAAATGTTTTCACAATAGGGAAAAAAACTTTTGAGCTCTGGGGTCAGAAAATTTGAATCTTGGTCTAGTCTGTGCCACTTAATAGCTGACTGATACTTGGAAATGTGCTTATGTACGTATTGAGCCCAGATCCTTTACCTGCAAAATAGGGATATGTATATCTACTTTTTATCGAGAGTCAAATGAAAGAATGTAATAAATATGCTCTAAAAACAATGACGAGTTATACATCTTACCTATTATTAAAAAGAAATTAAACAGGATACATGGGCACTAACTCTGTAATCCTGTTTTCAATTGAGTTGAATTCTAACCTACCTTGGAAAGAAAAACTGTACTATGACAAAAATAATTTTAATAAAGGAAAACAAACAAGAAGCAGATGGCGTTAATGTTTTTAAAAATGCTCAGAAAGATACTCACATTCTGCCAAACTTCCCATAAATGGTACCCCTATTCCATCTTTGGAATAACTGGGGAATTAAAGAAGAGAGTATTAGTGTTAATTATAAGTGTGAAAAAAATTGTTCATAATCAAAGCAAGTATAATTTTGGTGAACTAATTAGGATTAATTAGATGTAATGATGAACACAGTTTTAGTGGTTTTGAGTTACCTGGAGAAATGAATGTAATTAGCTAAAGCTGAACCAGCTTGCAACAGCAATGCAGTTGTCAGAACCTTTAAAATCATGTGCATGGGTCCTCCTTTCTTAATAGCCTGCCACAATGATTGAGCATAAATGCAAGCAATCACAAAGTACACTAGGACTAGGAGGAAAAAGAACTCATGTAACCCTGTGAAGAGAAGAAAGGGAGTTTGCTTCAGTAAAACACAGGCAGTTAGAGTGTTGGGTTGCTTTCAAATCTTCCTGTCAATATATTTCTAGAACTTGTTATTAATTGGAGTCATGGCATTCACTTTTATAAGAAAAAAAGAGAGAAGCTGTTAAAATTTAAACAATTTTCTACTTTGGGACAAATTTTTAACTACAAAAAAGCAGATTAACCAAACTAGTTAAAATCAATATGTAAGAAAGCATAGTGGTTGGGGAAACCCAAAAATTCACCATTAAATCATGGTTTTGTTTGAAAACAGTAAATGAAAAACAATGACTTCAGCATTCAGTTAGATATACTTTTTACCCCAGAGTGGATTTCTTTTGCACCCAGTTTAGCAATAGATTTGTCCAGTTAATAACAATTTAATATGCTTTGCCAATGATTCTGAAAAGATGATCTCTGGCCCAGCAGCATCCCTACAGAACTGGTTATAAATGCAAATCCTTGCGCCCCACCCAGTTTCTAATCTATAGAATCAGCAACTTTTTGAGTGGAACCCAGAAATCTGTAGTAATAAGCCCTACGGGTGATTAGGATGCAGCTAACCCTGAGGACCCAGCTCTGGAACATCCCGTCATCGTGAATGGCTGTTTGGACAAAGCTTCAAAATGCCTGTCATGTCCAGAGCCCCCCTTTCCAGTCTGCAGCTCTTGCTAAAAAGGAAATCCTGAGGAGATCATGTGACTCCACGCCAGAGTTGACAGAAAGCGTAACACCTAACCAAGTGGCTGCCAAACCAAGTGACCTACGACATAATTGGATCCCAAAGATAACTCAGGCTAATCATATTCTCTCTTGGGAATTCACACTACAAAATATGGACAGGAAGTAGGTCACAGAAACCGAAGCTGACAGGAGTGGACACTGGCCAGAGGAGTCAAACTAGGCCACGAAAAAAATCAAAGTTTCTGAGTGAGCAAAAATTATGAGTGAGCAAAGGGAGCTAGTGAGCAAAAACACAGTAAGAATGTGCAGGTTTTATACTTAAAACAGTGCCAGTTTTCAATAGTGCCCTCTGGTTCCTATTAGCAGCTTTGTAGTCTTGTAACCTCATGATAAACCACTTCTTTTTCTGCAGTAACTTGGAATCTTTTGACTGAGACTTCATTTTTTAGAATTTCCAGAAAATTTGTATAATAAAACAGCAGGATAGCTTTCAGTTCAATGGCTTAAACGTATTTGGTCGAATCTCAAGACAATCCATAATATTAGGGCTCTTACATCCTATCTGACATTGGAGTGTTGCAACATGGTGTGAATAGAGCTGTCTCTAAAGAGTCTGTGGATGAACAGTCTAAATTATAATCACTTCCATTCCAATTGTGAACACCAAGACGCTCCAGTTTCTCATTTGGGTTAACTCCAATAACAGCCAGAGAAGAAAATATTTCTATTATGTAGAAAATAAATTTGGAAAAGCAATCCAGAAAAAAAAAAAGCACATGAAAAACAGTCAATAAATAGCTCAATCATGGTTTTGGCATGGTTGCGGTAGGAAAAAAAAGGCAGCAAAAAGTATTTCGGCCACTGGGTGTCTCTCCTGCTCTATGAATATAAATGTCAATAGTTTACTTTTCTAATACAGGTGGAAAAGCATGTTTAGATTTCAGAAAGGAAAGAACAAATAATAGAAGGGGCATACTTCCTCTTTAAACTCCTTACACAGAAAAGCATTATAGCTTTAGAAATAATGGCACCATAATCCTGGGATTATAGTACTGGAACAAGACAGAAAATACAAATGCAAAACATATTATAACAACTGTAGGTCAGTAAAATTCCTTATGTTACCCTGTGTTTTGAATCTTAGTTTTTATCTTTCCTGCTTAGCATTAAAGGATTAAACACGGTTTTTTTTTTTGTTTTTTTTTTGAGTTGGAGTCTCACTCTGTCGCCCAGATTAGAGTGCAGTGGCCCCTCCCAGCCACCGCAGCCTCGACCTGCTGGGCTCCGGTGATCCTTCCGCCTCAGTCTTCCGAGTAGCCGGAATTACAGGCGTGTGCTACCACGCCCGGCTAATTTTTTTTTTATTTATTGTAGAGATGAGGTTATACTGTTACCTATAAATTTTAAAATTTATAGGTAACAGTATAACAGTAACATTAATTGCAGTATAACAGTAACATTAATTGAGTAACAGGTAACATTAATTGCAGCTATTTGCAGCAGGTTATCCTAATTCAAACCTCTCAGATATATGATAACAGTTAATTCTCAGTAAAAGCGTAGCAAATCAATTTTCCCTACTTGGAAAAGATTATTAGACAAACTAGCAGAAGTTTCTAAAATGAACTAACTGAAGATTATTCCCTGGAAACAAATTTTATACCCAAGGCTATGGAGTAGGAAGACTGTCTCCTAAGGCTCTATTTTAAAGCCAACACATTCTCAAAGCACTGGAATATGGACCTGTGGGTCAGTGGCTCCACACATCAGACCCAACTTCAGAGCTTTAATTGGCTTCAACTCCAAATCTATCTGAGTCTCTGTGTGTGAGATTTAATGTTTAACTCCAAATCTATCTGAGTCTCTGTGTGTGAGATTTAATGTTTTTTGAAACTCTCTTAAACCTTAAATTAGATGCATACAGTGATGGGTTAAGAACCACCAATTTTCACTTCATTGTAGAACTACTCACAAAGACTTTTAGGCATTTTAATCAATAAAATGATAACATTTTTAGAAATTAAGGTAGCCACATAACAAGGTTGGACACTTTTTAATAATTAATCCCTACAGGTTAACCTGGCACAGAGTCTCATGCTTAATGAAAACACACATAATTATAGTGAGTCTCTGTCCCTCATTTAAATTTTGTTGGTGGCAAAACCAATGCAATTTCCCCATTTTAGCATTAGAAAGACAATTTTACTTTATTTATTTATTTTCTGAGTTGGAGTCTTGCTCTGTGGTCCAGACTGAAGTGCAGTGGCATGCTCACAGCCACCACAGCCTCGACCTCCTGAGCTCAGGCAATTCTTCTACCTCAGCTTTCTAAGTAGCTGGAACTATTGGCATGCACCAGCGTGCCTGGCTAATTTTTTTATTTATTGTAGAGATAAGGTCTTGCCAAGTTGTCCGGGTTGGTCTTGAACTCTTGGGATCAGGCAATCCTCTAGCCTCGGCCTCCCAAAGTGCTGGGATTACAGGCATGAGCCACTGTACCCAGCTTGAAAGACAGCTTTTAGACATAAGAGTAAGTATCAAATCAAAATCTGTCACAAAATCAAGAAAAAGTAGGTCAGGAGTCAGGGCTAAGAACTGACCTGGATGGTCAGTATGAATCCTAAAGAAAAGCTCATCACAACTCAGCCGAGGAAAACACTAGAAATCAAGGACAAGGTTCAGAACAAGGCAGGGTATAACTGGCATTCAGTAGCCCAAAGGGCACAGAGCTCACATGTGATTACTTACGCCGGGGTCAGGTCATGTGCCAAACTGGGGATAACGAAAGAACAAATGGGAGCCTGGATAAGGAGGCAAGAAAATGCCTACCAGGATTCAGAAAAGTCTTAAGGATCCACACAGTCAATAAGACAACCTTTTGAGCCAAAGGCCTGGAGGAAATAGGGTAAGTGCTAACGGATCTAGGCTCCACAGAAGGCAGCAGGGTGTGCGTGTGCAAGGATTGCAGTGCAGCTGTACCTCCTGGAGAGCCTTGGCCAGTACTAAAAGCTAGTGTCCTAGGAAACAATGAAGTCTATGGTTATAAAGGAACCTAAAGGCAATTCAGTACCAACCATCCATTCAAAGCTATCAACAGACCTAGGTAATAGCCTTTCCAAAATACTGAAAAATGTCAGCATCTTTTATAAGATTAAGGACATGGCAGGACTAAATTATGAGCCAATAATGATCTACACTGGTCCAAAGTATTGAGTGAAATCTAACCTTGCCGTTCATCTGCATTGAAAAACAACCTGAGTAGCTTACACTACGCCATTTCCTCCACAGAAAGAACTTTTAGAGCTAATGACTTCAAGGCATTTAGCACCCCATTCTGTCAATACGTATATATTTTTTTCAAACCAAAGGATGTTTTTTAAAAATGTTTCTCTCTTCATGTATTATTTGTGACCTACCAACTATAACATTCTCTTTCAGTTGCTGTGACAAATTTACACTTTGAACTAAACAATCGGTTTAGTCTAATGTGGCCTCACTTCCACCCACTCCCTCCATGGCCAATGAGATGCCACGGAATTGAATTTTTCTCTAAGCAGATTGACTCTTTCAAATGGGTAATGAACTCATGAAGAAGTAAACCCTTAACCCTTTTCTTTGACAGATGGCCTACAAATCCGTACTCCGACATGTTAATTTATAAATCTGTTATACTTTATGACATGTTTACGATGATCATAAGAAGTCATTCATTTCTATTGGGGTAGAAATCTCACTTCAGTTAGTTGGGCAGGACATAATCACCAAAATTTCGATGAGATATATTTTATGAGAGTACATCTGATTTTGGAAAGCATTATATACTCTGATCATTCCTAAATGGTTATAAGCTTCAATGAAGCTTGATCTTTTCAAATCTAGTGAAGAGTCAGTCATACAAAGTAGTTTAGTTTTCAACTTCATTAATCATTGAATTATCAATATAAATTTCTCAATTTATCACTTTTCTGTTTATAAAAATAATGTTATCATAAAAACAACAAAAAGATTTAGAATGCATAAAGGAAAATATAAAAATATACAAAAACTATACAATTCTACCATCCAGAATATTGAAAGAACCTGTTAATATTTTTATAATTTCTTTGTTTTAGTCCCTGCATTTTAAAATATACTATATTTAAATATATTTAATCTAGATTTTAATAATTATAATCTTTTAAATACTTGAATAATACTCTACTTTTTAAGCTTAATATTTTAGCTATCAAGATGCTATAAGAAGATTCATTTAATGATTTATCTACTTTTGGACACAAAGATTGCTTTTACTTTTTAATATTCTAAAAATACAACATGAATTTATTTGTGCATAATCTTTGCCTGTATTTAGGATATATTCAAATACATATTCTTACCAGATTCTCCAGCGCTAAAATGATCAAATGGATTCCCATCGGCATCTGGGTTTAGTAACACCATTTCAAATGGGATATCTTCCACATGAGAATTCCCCTTGTCATCTTTGCATGTGTACTTGTCTGCATAAAACACATGCCAAGTTTGTGGAGATGGAATCTGGGACACTGTCAGATTATGTTCAGTCTGGTTCATGGTCACTTTAAAGAAAAGGAAAACAGTACATTTCATAGCAAAACTTTGAAATGTGTTCATTGTGTTAGCTGTATAATCAATTTGAAGTCAGAACATCCTTTTGCTTAGTTTTTTGGTCTGTTTTGACACAAGGTCACACTCTGACACCAGGGTGAAGTGGTGTGATCATGGTTCACTGCAGTCTTGAACTCTTAAGACTCAAGTGATCTTCCTGCCTCAGCCTCCCAAGTAGTTAGGACTACAAGTGCACACCACCACACCCAGTTAATTTTTATTTGTATTCTTTTATTTTTTGTAGAGGAGGTATCTCACTATGTTTTCCAGGCTGGTCTCAAACTCCTGGTTTCAAGCAATTCTCCTGTGTCTGCCTCCCAAAGCACTGAGATTATAGATGTGAGCCACTGTGCCTGGCCTATTTAGTTCTTATTGCCTCAGAAATCCAAGCCCTGGTGTAATAGTGGAATAAAAGCTGGTAATAGTGAAGCAGATAAAAATGATGGTTTTAACCAAAGGAATCGCAATAAAAGTACTACTATAACACCACAAATGAGTAGAATGGCTCCATTAAACTCTGAATTTCAATTTTAAATATTTTCCAACAAGGGTGCCTGAACGAAGCACATTGTATACCTAACCCTTAACTGTACCCCACAATATCATAACAAAAAATATTGATTATAAAAAATATATATATATTTTCCAAGTTTCCAAGTGGGTTAATGACATTCAAAAAAAATTATTATGGTAAAAGATACATAACACGAAATTTATCATTTTAAACAATGCTAAAGTGTACAGTCTACAGCACTAAGCCCATTCACGATGCTGTGCAATAATCAGTGACATTTTTGAAATTACTTATTTAAGTTAAATTTTAAATAGGGCATTCAATTTAGAAAATTAGTTGAAAAATCATCATGTCTAAAAACTGTGGCTAAAAACTGTGGCTGACGAATACTTTCAAAGATTTTATGAAATCTTTTTCTGACTGGTTATTCTTTAAAAGGGTACCAAACACAGAAAAATAGAAACTATAGGAATATAAAAGTTATACTAGATCGGGCACATACAAGGTAATGTGATATAGTGGGTGGGAGACAACTCCTGAATGTTGGAACCATACAGATCTATTTGAATCCTGGCTTCAATACTTACCTGCTGTGTGAGCAAGCTGCATGAGCAACGACACTCACTTTCACAGCAAAGAGCTGACGCAAGGACTAAGTTATTATGAGTCACCTAGCATAGTATCACAGAGCAGTTGCTAAATAAATGTTAATTCTCCTTTTCCTTTCTTCAAAACAAGATTGTTATACTAATAAATGGTTCTCCATCCAGGGTAATTTTGCTTCCCTGCAGGGCATTTGAAAATGTGTGAGGAAGATTTGTTTTTTGGTCACTATGGTTGTTCAAATACTTGGAGTGAGGCTGTGCTCAACCTCATGCGATACCAGGTAAAGTCACAAGCAAAGAACTCTGTCTTCTAAAATGCCAATAGCATCCCCTTTTGAGAAATACAAAATGATGTCTGAGATCCCTTCCAGATCTAAAACTATGATCCTGACTAAGAGGCACTGACTAGGGCTATCACGAAGCTGTATAGTGTCTTAAACTCTAGGTATCATGAAAAGAGGAGTCAAGTTAGAAGAGCAAGTCTTGGCCTTGTGACTCAACAAATAAATTATAACCTCTCTACACTAGTTGCTTCAATAGCAAAATGATGATCCATTTCCTGTCTAGCTCCAAGTTCTCTTGAGGAGCAAATGAAACTCTTCATGACACTCCTGATGTAGAGTATGATTTATACAAAGTAGAGGATTTTTAAAACAGGATTACCACAGGCCCAATTCCCAACTCTAGATAGCTCCTACAACATGCCAATATTTAAGGACAAATTAATCTTAATCTTCCTCTCAATATAGGAATTAAAAATAAATAAATAAAAGAAAGTTCTTGAAGCAACCCAAAATTTGTATATGGAATAGGTTTTTTGGAGGATGGTATAAAATGATTCATTTTCTTAGGTGTAATAATGGTATTTCAGTTATATAGATGAATGTCCTTATTCTTACAAGATGTATGCTTAAGTATAGAGGGGTAAACTCTTCATGATACCTGCTGCTTATTTTTATATGGCTCAATTAAAAGTAAAAATCATACACATATAAACATAAGGAAAATGTAACAAAATATCAACTATTGACTCTAAGTAGAGGATATACAGATATTGGTTGTACCGTACTTTCTACTTTTTTGTATGTTTGAAAACCTTCCTAATAGAAAATGGGAAGGTGTTACGTATAGGCCATCATTATGAATGAGATGCAGACATATCCAGTCAAAATTTAAATTTTGAGAAGGTGAATTGTATAACTGGAAATTTCTTTCATTGGTAGTTAAACTGAACAAGAGAATTTGATTAACAACACCACAGCATTGCTTTCTTGGCTACTGTAAGTTAGCTGACATTTATACTACTTTTTTTTTTTTTTACTATACAGCTTCTAGAAAAATGCAGCAAAGACTCTAATGTCTATGAACTATTTGAAGACCTTTAAGAAGAATTTATAAATGATCAATAAGTGATTCAGAAATAATGCTGTTTACATGTGCAGCTTGCAATTACATAATGTGGATCTTGTTATATAAAGGCTCTGCTGTGTTGGTGTTTTATCACTTGCACCTTTTCTTTTAGATAAAACAATATAAAAAGTAACCATAATATTTTCACCAATACACTTTTAATGTTTCATTTTAAATTATGCAGATTTATATCAAGCAGAAATAAAAGTGTGCTTCATATAGTGATACTGGCCATAGGTTTTGTCTTGCTGTCTTTTCCAGTCAGCCTGGGAAGCCTCTTGACGAAACTGTGGGTTCACTGTTTTTGAGACAAAAGACTACAGCACAGCATGCATATTCTATGCTGGTATAATTAGTACCTCAAATATTAACAAAACTTGAATTGCAGAGAATGCTGTTAAATAGCTAATTGCCTAATCATATTAAAAAAGGAAATGAATTCTGTCAAGCAATAATGAAATACACAATAATGAAAATACTAACACCTTTAAACGACTTACAAAATATACCAAATGAACAAAAGAAATCATATGCATTAGAGTAAAAAGACAATGCTAAAATGTTTTATACACAATATATTTAGCTTCTGTAATCTGATAGCAAAGTACTCTGCATCTCCTTTTAAAATTTATTTTAGATAGAAGCATATAAGGTCATCATTTTCAGTGCTCTCAGATGTCTTATTTGCTTGCTTTAAAAACTTACAAGGTAGTTTTTAGCATATTTTTAAAAAAACTTGATGTTTTATGACATGAGACCAAAAGATGATTGAAAAATAACTTCTCAAACATTAATTTGAGAGTCAAGTAACATTCGACACGATGAGATTTTTCAAATCTGCTACTTTATTGGTACATAGCAGCAGTAGGGTTGTACATAGGAGCAGGGCATAGTTAACGAGTTTACTACCAAACAGGTGAAAGAAAGGCTGTTAATTCTTAAGTCTCACTCATAGCCAGGAAATGCACTTCTTATAAGAAATTATTCTTCAATATGTGTTACTATTACATTGTCATGTATTTAAGGATATGCTTTTTGCTTCAATGAACCTAATCTAAATAATAGCATGCTACAAATGACAATTAATATATAAGAGTTACAGACAGCAGACTTTTTTTTTTTTTTTTGAGTTGGAGTCTCACTCTGTCACCCAGACCGGAGTGCTGTGGCCGCTCCCGGCCACCGCAGCCTCGACCTGCTGGGCTCCGGCGATCCTTCCGCCTCAGCCTTCCAGGTAGCTGGAATTATAGGCGCGCGCTACCACGCCCAGCTAATTTTTGATTTTATTGTAGAGATGAGGTCTCACCAAGTTGCCCAGGCGGGTCTAGAACCTGCGGGCTCAGGCGACAGCAGGCTTTCTTAAGATTTAAATCTTGTTATTGGAAAAGAATTGATAAAATATATAGAAATCAGTACTTAAGTTATTTCAGGCCGTATGTCTAAATTCCTGTTTCCTGATATCTTTCATTCCATAATTCCAAAGAATGCCCCTGCACTTGACAGAACAGGAAAGAGGAAGAGAAAATAGAAAAAGAAACAACAAGAGGTTTTGTTAAGTTATAACCCTGTACACAAGTAACTTTTAACTAGAATCACAGCATTTTGAGACTGTCAGGAAACTTAGAGAAACCTAGTCCAACTTGTTTGTTGTACAGATGAGAAAAGTGAGGCTCAAAGATAACAAGATCTTGTTTTAAGTCACTACCTGTGATTCTCAGTTTTGTGGCCTTCCCACTGCACCACACTGTCTCCCTGTATACAGAAGTTCTGGGAATACAGGAAAAGGACTGATACAAAAAAATGTTTTTGGCAAGTGTATATAGTACATGGTATAATACTGACCAAGTGATATGAGAAAGTAAATCAATATTCTTATAGCTCAAAGCTTTATTTATTTATATTGAATCGGGTTTTACTCTGTTGCCTAGGCTGGAGTGCACAGACATCATGACGGCTCACTGCAACCTCCAGCTCCTGGGCTCAAGCGATCCTCCTACATCAGCCTCTGGAATAGCTGGGACTATAGATACATACCACCACGCCCCGCTTATTTTTGTATTTTTTGTAAAGACATGGTCTCACTATGTTGCCCAGGCTGATCTCGAACTCCTGGACTCAAGCTATCCTCCCGCCTTTGCATCTCAAAGTGCTGGGATTATAGGCATGAGCCACTGCACCCAGCTAGCTCAAGACTTTAAGCTGCCTAAGTTTTTACTGGAGAAAGAAAAATCTTTGAGGTGCCAAAGACAAAAAGCAAACAATCTACCAACCAAAAACCTTTCAAGCACTAAACTCTATGACTACTCATTTACAAATACTTAGTAAAAGTTACGCACTAGAGTATCATAGACTCTCATTCTCATAGTACCATATAATGAGCATTCATAGCACTTATAACAACTGCAATTTCACATTTGTTCACACTGATCTGATTCATTCCTGTCACTCCCACTAACCACAATGACTGAAAGACGACTAGTATTTTGGTCACTGATCCATCACCCGCCCTTAGTATAGCATGTGAAACCACGGAAGTAACTCAGTGAATGAACAAACCAAACGAGCTTGCTGCTCTTACTGACTGATTTTATAACAAATGTAAAATATAATTATGGTAAATGCTATGCAGGAAAGCAAGTGGCTTAAGAAATTAGGTGTTAATTTAGAGGAGGGCAGAGCCAAAGAGAAAAAGCCTGTGTAAAGGCCCAGGGTGGCACTGAAATATAATGAATTTGAGGGGGCAATGCTGTGACAAGAAGCTGAAGGGGTAAGTAGCAGCAAGCCTCTGACAGCTCTGTGATCATCTTTGTCCTAAGAGCAGTGAGAAACCACTCTAATGTTTTAAGGGTGTGGTAAGGAAGTGGATATAACAGGACCAAACCTGCTGTTTGGAAAGATCTGGCTACCAAAGGGGGACCAGTGTGGGTGGAGAAGGGCCTGGTAGGAGGCTACCGAAATAGTTCAGTATAGGCAAGAGATTACGGCCGCTTGGAATAATATTGTAAGGGCAGAGAGGAAGAAAAGCAGATGGATCCAAGAGATACTTAGAAGTGAAACGTCAAGACTTACTGATAGATTGGAAGGGAGTAAAGGTCAAAGAAGGGAGTGTTAGGAGACTTGATTGTTTACCAGATGGATGATGGTGCCAATTCCTGAAACAAGGAACATGGAAGAGGACTGGGTTTGGACAGGCAAGATGGTGAGTTCAGTTTGCACACTATAACTGAGAACTAAAGAACATGACCTTTGATACATATGTGGAACCCTTAGATGAGCAAATTGGCCTAGAAAGGAAAAGATAACTGATGAGACTTGGCATGAACGTCCCAGATACGTTCTAAATTCAGGGTTGAAGTAAATAACTTTATGTAATTAACTGTCTCTTTGATATCTGATACTGTCAATGCCATGTCAGAAATCTAGATAAAAGATCCTCACAATGGGTGGCAAAGAATGGGAACCTCTACTCTTGTCCCTGTTCTGGCTAGCAGCCTTATAAGGGAACCAGACAGCTGCTAAGATTAAGACTGGATGCTTAGAAATGGGAGTGTTTTACTGGACTGGACTGAAAGAATAGACTATTATGTTCTACAAATGAATGAGGCCCTGAAAAATAAGGGTAAAAAGAGGTGAGGGATCATTCCCATTTTTTTTCTCATGGATACTTCTAATTCCTAATATCTCCTGCAACCAGTCAACTTCCAAGGGGTAAAATGGGTAGAACGGCATCTGTTCTTCATTTCTCTATTAAAAAGATTTGTACTTATTCTGGATAGCTAACACCATAATGCATGGAACAGTGTTGATGACAATGAAGGAGATCAAGGATTTAAGCCACCAGATCAGAATAAGTACAGTTTCCCCAGGGGCAAACCCAGAGGTTTACAAATGATGTAGTGCTGGGACATCCCAAAGTGACATATATTGTCACCATATGACTAAAGCTCATGTTTCAATGACAAGTTTTAAAACAGTGCCACCTAGGTCGAATTATACAATTAACTGAGATAACACATGTTTCGTGTTTAGCTCAGTGCTGGCAGATAATAAGCATTCAACCTATGTTAGAATTCACTCCATGCTGCCACTGGGTCAAGATATATCTGCCATATTGGCATAAATTATGCAAACTGTAAAGAGTCTAAACAAAGGAAAAACTTTTATAAATTATCTAGATGTTTTTCCAAATATTTTGAATAATAAAGGAGGGGATAAAGGGAGGAACGTTCTGAACGAGGTTAGTTTCCTTAAAATTCATCTTAAAACACACTAGACGAAGTGCCATCCAAGTGTGATGTCTGCTGTCATGAAACATCTTGTTATGTAAATACTATATTATACTTCAACATTAAGGAGAAAAAAACTGTATCCAATGATGAAAGAAAAAAGAATATACTCACTTGTCAACTGAGCTTTGGATAATTTTTCACTACAGCTATAACCATGACTGCTTTCCTGCAGCTTTAACCATTCCTGGGCTTGGAACAGGTAGAGTTTAGCTTCTTTTCCAACAGCTACTGCTATGTTGTTGATTCTGACACATAGAAGAGCATGATCACCTTGACATTAAAACAAAAATTGTCAACTAGTTTGGTCTTGTGTGAAACTAACATGGTAAGGACAATTCAACACCTCTACTTACCAATACAGGGATTTAAAAAGCACAACTTTTCTTAAATCTTACTTAACTAGGTAAATCATAGTAGAATCAATACCACATTCAGATGCAAACAAGAGAGAAACTTGAAACATCCTAACCCCAATCTGTCTTGAGGAATCTGGATTTAATACATCTTTCCTCTATGTTTACCAGGTAATTATCAGGGTTGTCAAGTCTCTCTGCCGATCATGAATAACTCATATTATAGCTTCCACAAATTCCAGATTTTCTAGCATTGTTCAGATTGTGCCATTTATTGCAGTGACATTAGTATCACTGTCAATACTCAAAGTATGGTTACAGTAAGTTAAGAAATGAAAATGTGATGAAAATAATAATACAGCTGTTTCTAGTGTTTCCTCTTCATTCAAGCAAAGTATATTCAACAGTGGATTTTGAAAAAGTGGGTGGCACTCCTTTGCTAGCTTAAAAACTTCAGATTAAAAAAGAAATCAGGTTCTCTTCCCTTTATACCAACAATTCTGTAATTTGCCAATACTTTAGATTCCTTTCCCACACCAAAATAGCTTCTAGTTTCTATTATCTTCCCCTAAGAATTCTTTCTAGGCCAATACTCTGATCTTCACATATGCGCCTTTTAATGCTACAGATCGTACAAACCAAAGATCCTAACCTCATCAAGGCAGATAATTATTTGAAATACAGTCCAATTAGGAGTACCAAGATGATGCACCAGCACTTATATTTTGAGGGTGCAAATAAATGAGACCAAAATAAGAATGAACCGCAAATTCATTCATTAAAGGGATAGTTATTGATTTTTGAGGGAGATCAAAAGACAAGGATCAAACGCTGCTCAGATTTCAGACCGGCCAGGGAATGAAATTTAGGCCGCTTCCAGGACACTATTTACACGCATTTCCGTGACTTTGTAATTTTAGGCCTCATCGTCTACATACCAGTAAATCTGTCACACTAGTGGCCGAGTGACCAAACTATTCTGGCAATAATGACAACTAGATAATCAGGTGTTTTACCTGGTTTCCAAAACCTCTCTGCTGCAAATTGGTTTTATCATATTGGTCTTTTTAAAAAAAGAATACTTAAGTTCCTGGGCTTAAATTCACACGTAACTACAACAGCTCAGTGTATATAATAATCTGGCCAGGACAGGAGTGAGCAAATGTGCTTCTTTGGGGGAAGGATCTCGAAAGATGCCGCTGACCAGTCACCTTGCACGGAAAGGGTTGGGGAGCTGGAACCGGCTTCCAGGTACAGAAAATAATCAAAATCCGGAGACACTGCCGCCGGGGGCCTGGTTAGCAGCCTTGGTGGGGATGGTAATGAACGCACCCCACGCTCCGGGGCAGCTGCGGCAACGCTGGAGGTCCAGGTGAGGCTGGGGGAGCCGGCAGCGCCCAGCGTGGCGGGGCGGGGGCCGGACAGGAGCTGCCCGAGCCCCTCCTCCTTCTCCCCGCCCCCAGACCTACCGTGGAACTCGAAGTGGCCGATGTTCTGGCCCTGAGCGTCTCGGGCTGCAGCGCTGCTGAAGCTGCCCCTCAGGGTCTTGCCCTGGCTGCCCTGCGGCCACCAGCAGCACGTGAGGGCCACAGCCAGCAGCCGCAGCCCCCCCATGCCCGCCTCCCGCTCGGTCCAGACACCCAGTTCCCGACTGCCCGCGGCCGCCGGCCCCACGTCGGCAGCGGGGAGGGGAGGGGCCGGCGCCGCAGACTCGCTTCCCTGGAGACCGTGAGCCAATGAGGTGGGCCCCTCCGCCACGAGCCAAGATTTATCCACCAATCAGAGACCGAGGTGGGCGGGACGTGCAGGTCCGAGCGTCCCATCACTCCCTGGCCTCTGGGATAGTTCCCGCCTTTTTTTTAATGAAGTAGTAGGAGGATGTTGCTTCAGGTTACGGAAAAATCGTCGCCCTCGTGGTAGCCCGGAGCATCGTGCCACTGCGCATGCGCAGACGCGTTGGCCCGAGTCCGTGGGGCTTTGCGTGGATACTTGGGACTGAAAAAAAGACACACACGACAGGATCATTTCTGATCGAGACCGGAAAACTCCCTCAAAGCAAGAACCATGTTCTTACTCAGCTTTTCTGGATCAGTGCCTGTATAATCTATAGGACGTTTTCGCTGTAATAATGTCTCAGACACAGCTCTGCACGTCTAAAGTTTAACGCATGACTTCTTTTGGCACCTCCAACCGATTTTTCCCTCCTAGGTTCCCTGTCTCTTTGAATTCTATCATCCTCCAGCAGAAAGCCGGGAATCCTAGCGCCCCTTACGCTCTCACATTCAGTCAATTTCATTACACATGTGCTATCAGGCCCTCCTTCCGGTGAGGGTAGGACTGTCCAGGCCATCACTTTCAAGACCTGCTTCCAGTCTTAATTCTCTCCGATTGGCTGCTGTCCTCCTCTACCTTTAAGCCACAAAAGCTTTAGGAAACAATCTGCATCACTTTCCTTCAAAGGCTCCCAAGCTCTTCAGAATACGGCTACCAAGTGTGTCACGTGTCCATTTCTTAACTTCCAATATCCCTCCTTGCCATTTGTCAGCTTGCTGAACGCTCCAAGTCGCCACTTCTGCCCTATATCGATCCCTCGGGCTGGAATACTTCTGCTTGCTCTATCATTCAACCCCCTTCTTTTTCCTACTTTACTCCTCTTTCCCAAGGCACTTGAAGAAGGCTTTCTCAAGCTCCGGTCTGTATTAGTTGCCCCTGGCACAGGTAATCCTTTACTTCCCTGCCAAAGCACTTATCACGCTGTATTGTATATGTCTGTTGATTTCCTCTGAATCCCTCGCTATATTGTCTGTCTCAGCTGGTCAGAGTCTATGTCTGTCTTGACCAAAATAGGAGCTCAGGCCGGGCGCGGCGTCTCAGCCTGTAATCCCAGCACTTTGGGAGGGCGAGGCGAGTGGATTGCCTGAGCCCGCGGGTTGGAGTCCAGCTCTGACAACTTGGCGAGACTTCATCTCTACAGTAAATCAAAAATTAGCTGGGCGTGATAGCACACGCCTGTAGTTCCAGCTACTTGGAAGGCTGAGGCGAAAGGATTACCTGAGCCCAGCAGGTTGACGCGGGGGTGGCCATGAGTGTGCCACTGCACTCCAGCCTGGGCAATGAAGTGAGACTCCGACTCAAAAAAAAGAAAAAAAAAAATAGGAGCTCAAAATTATTTCATAAGCTGGACACCGTAGTTCATGCTAGTTTATAAGCCCCGCACGTTTGAAGGCCCAGGAGGAAGGATTGCTCAAGGCCAGGAGTTTGAGACCAACCTGGTCAGCATAACCTAGGATTACAGGCATGAGCCACTGTGCCTGGTACCGGTCCTTTTATTCTAAAAGTAATCCTATCACATACCCAGAATTTTCTGTATTTCTGGCTGACCAGGAATATACTGGCAATATTAATAGTTAGAGACCCTGTCTCTACCAAAAAAAAAAAAAAAAAAACC
>NW_007248164.1:302106-348159 GCF_000164805.1 Carlito syrichta
AAAAAAAAAGCCAGGTGTGGCGGTGGGCACCTGAGGTCCTAGCTCCCAGGAGGCTAAGGCAAGAGGATTGCTTGAGCCCAGTGGGTCAAGGCTGCAGTGAGCTATGACAGTGCCACTGTACTCCAGCATGGATGACAGAGCGAGATTCTCACCTCTAAAAAAAAAATTATTTCATGAATAAGTACACATATAAATAATTTTCATTCAACAAGCTTTTATAACATAAAAGCAAGTTTTCACAATAGACCTCACCATTTAGGAAAAAAATCTGGGAGGAATACCTATCATACATTCAGTATTTTCAGTAATTCTGGCTGACCAGGAATACACTGGCGATATTAATAGTTTGGGATTTTAAAAAACATTTCGCTGGGGAGGAGAGAAGGAGGAGAAAACCAAACAATTCACTGGATTTTTTTTTTTTTTTTTTTTTTTTAAGTAGGGACTCACTCTGTTGCCCAGGCTGGAAGGCAGCGGCACAATCAAGGCTACCGCAGCCTCCTGCACTCAGGCAATCCTTCCACCTCAGCCTTCCAAGTACATGGAACTACAGGGTCACACCACCACGCCCCGCTAATCTCTTGATATATTGTAGAGATGAGGTCTCGTCAAGTTGCCCATGCTGGTCCTAGAACCTTTCGGCTCAAGGGATCCTCCTGCCTTCACCTCCCAAAGTGCTGGGATTACAGGCATGAGCCATTGTGCCCAGCATTGTTCCTTTTATATTATAAAGGTAATCCTATCATATACCCCAAATTTTCGGTATTTCTGACTGAACAGGCATACACTGGCGATATTAATAGTTAACTGGGATTTTAAAAGCACTTTACTGGTTCCTTTTTATTATAAAAGTAATTCCTGCTGGGCACAGTGGCTCATGCCTGTAATCCCAGCACCTTGGGAGGCCAAGGCAGGAGAATCCCTTGAGCTGAGTTCAGGACCAGCTTGGACAACATAGTGAGAATTTGTCTCAAAAAAAAAAATTAAAATATTAGCCGGACATGGTGGCTGACACCTGTAATCCCAGCACTTAGGGAGGCTATGGGGAAAGGATCACTTGAGCTCAGGAAGTTGAGGCTGCAGTGAGCTGTGATGGCGCCACTGCACTCCAGCCTGGGTGACAGAATGAGACCCCAACTTAAAAAAAACAAAAAAACAAAACTAATTCATATGACTCAGGAAAAAAATTTCACAGTCAAAAATGTATGAAGTAAAAATTAAAGTCCTATTTCTTCCTTTCCCTGCCCATGTCCAATACCCAAAGTTAACACTTGTTAATAGTTTAGGACAGATCCTTTCAGACAAGCATTTACAAATATATGTGGTATTTATAAATCAAGGACAGGAATAAAACCGGTCCTGAAGAAAAACCACAGCACAGGCCTTAGATGCTGTTAGGCCTCTCCTATTTCTTTTTGTTCTCTTCTTATTCAACTTGTTTTCCTCTCTCACTGAAGACAGGCCTTTTGGCTCCTCCGTTCATGAAAGACCATGGCCACCAACAAGTCCCAACTCTGTAGGACCTCAGAGTTCAAAAGTGCAACCAGACTATACTAGAAATTAATCCTGTTCCAAATCTGAAGAAGAGGTTTCTATTAGCCTATGATGAGTCAGGTTCCATCCTGTGACTTGCCTGGGGTGGGTCAACTTGGGGAGATGGGAGGATTCAGGTCAGAAAAAAACGTAAATATTCATTACAAGGTATTTTGATCCTCATTCCGTGTTGGTACATTCTCTTTAGAGGGTATGTAATAATCCATAGTATTTTAAAAGCTAGACAATATTATACACATTGAGATTGTCTAGTCTTTCATCATTATAAAAAACACAGCAACGAACAATTATCTATATTATACATCATGGACTTTGGGGGTAATAGAATATGTACTAGCTGGGTGTGGTGGCATGTGCCTGTAGTTCCAGCCACTCACCTGAGCCGAGCAGGTCCAGGCTGTGGTGGCTGTGAGTGTGCCACTGTACTCCAGCCTGGACGAGAGTGAGACTTCAACTCAAAAAAATAAATAAACAAAAGAATATGTACATTTGAAATTATCATACATATTGCTACCCTTCCCTCCAAAAAGGGTGTAACGTTTATGTAATGAAGATGACAATTCCACATAGACACCTGCATTGGACATTAACATTCTTTTTAAGCTCTGCCAAAGCATTATGTGGAAATGAAAAGATACTTATTCATCTATTCAACGATATTTACTGGTTGTTTATTCTGTTCCAAGCCTCATCCTTGGGATCACAGCAGAAAACAAAACAAAACCCTTGCCTTCATGGAGCAGTGGCAATTACATCAACGTAAATGTTGATGAGTGCTATGAACGAAAATAAAGGGTAAGATGGTTTGACTGGATTGGATAGAGTTTGTTATTTTAATCGAAGTGGCTAAGGAAGGACTGTATAATAGGATCACATTCAAGCTGAGAACTGAAGACATAAGGGTAAAAACTAGGTAGATACCTGGGGAAAGGGCAGTCAGGCCCCGGAGAAGCAGCATGCCTGGCAAATCCAAGGAAGAGCAAATACTGGGAGATTGGGGCAGAGTGAGCAAAGGATACGATGTAAATAGGATAACAGAGGGATAAGATGTAAAGGTAGGATCTAGAGAACATCTTCATCGTGACTGCAAGCAGTCTGCGCTGTCTGTAATATTAACAAGAGCAAAAGATCATTTTGCAGTTGCAACCTCCCATTTCCAGACTCCTCGGAGTTCTCAGCTCACTGGCGCGTAATCTCTGCAGATGGCTGTAGTACAAGAATGGTTGAGGGCATTCATTCATTCAGAACTCTGACCTTCTGCGTATCTAAGTAAAGTCTAATCCATGCTGGTGACACTTGTCGGGAAAACGTTCCCGACCTCACAACCCACTGATCCCAATTGAACCTAGTGGACCAGGCACGGGCGGAGAGCAGCTGCGCCTGCGCAGTGGCGCCTCGCGGCCCCGCCCAACCCGTCAGTGGGCGGGGATAAATCGGCCGCGAGGCGCCTCTCTGCGGAAGCGGTCGCTGACTGCCCCATTACGTGTCGGGGGAGCGAGGCGCGTCGCAAAACGTCGCGAGGAAACGTCCCCACGGTCTTCAGCCCTGACGCTTTACGGTACTAGGCAGTGCTGAGCGGGGAGATGTCGGCGGCGGGCTGGGCGGATCCCTCGCGTCCTCCCAGCAGCTTTGCGAAGCGGGTCCTGGTGACCGGGGGTGCTGGTTTCATGTAGGTAATGGCGCCGCTAGCCAAGCAGTGTCTCCCCAGAAACCTCCGCCTTTTCCCGCGGTTCTGCTTGCCCTTGGCAATTTGGGTCCAGCTTTGGGGGGCGGGGGGAAGGGCGTGGGTCCTCGTGCGCCACCTGGAGCGTCTCGGCTTCCCCTTTCTCCCTGGCCTGCGAAGACGTGGTTCCCGTGACACTGCGGCTTCTTTAAAACGCATCCCTCTCAAAGCAAGAGTGCCGTGGTCCTATCCGCCCATCTATGGCTTGAGATGCTTAACCACCATCACTCTTCTGAGTGCACTCTCATTACAGGAAGCTGCTCACCGGCTACCTCCCACCCCCAGCTCAGAGCCCCCTTACCTCGCCACACGATTCGCAGGCCTCATTCACATAGGTACCCCCAAACCGACTTGAGGATTGTGATCAGACATCCATTTATTCAGCAAAGTTTAAAGAATCCGCTGTTGGCACCATTTTCTTCTTTATAACCACATTCGACCATCAAATCATCTACTTCTGCAGTATATCTTTAAGACAACCACTTGTCACCACTCTCCCCTGTCCCCCCTACCCCACGTTACCGCCCTCCTTTACCTAGACTACTGCTGCACTCTCCTGATGGGCCATACCACTTCCACTCTTGTTGCCTGAAAGTCTGTTCCTCACGCAGAAGTCAGTGTTTCTTAAGTCTATCCGATAACGTTAATGCATCGGATTTACTACAATGGTTCCTATCAGACTTAGAATAAAGTCAATGCTCTACCATATCTAGGAGATTCAAGTGCCTAAGTCCTACTTTTCCTACCTGACCTCTTGCTTTTCTGTGTCTATCACACTTATCCTCTTACTGTTCCTGGGACACACTAAGCTTGTTCCTTCCCTTGCTTTGAGGCCTTTGCACTTGCTTCCTCTTTACTTAAGGTGTTTGCACCACTCAATTTCTGTTTTTATTCAAATATCTCCTCAAGATACCTTACCTGACCACCCTATCTGAAATAGCCCCTTTCTCGACGAACACACGTATTCCTACCTGAAATTATATTGTGTATTTTTCTTTCCTTATTTATTGCCTGCATCCCTGCTCTAGAGTGTAAACTCAGTGAGGGCAGAGACAGTTGTTCACTCAGCACCTGGAAGGATGCGGGCCCCATTCTAGGTCTTTGGTGATTTTTGAATGGGTGAATGCAAGAGTAATAAATGGGAAACTCTCCAGTCTTCAAGGAGCTCCGTGCCTAGTGGAAAAAGAGGGAATGTGGGTTTCTTGTTTATCGCCATCAGCACATTAAATCACTCCTTCCAATTCTAGTCATTTGGCAGCGGGTACCAGACAGGCAAGTGTCATTTGATGAGAAGAGCATGGGCCTGACAGAGTGGTACTTGTGTGAAGGTGTGGTTCCTGGGAGAGTGTGACCTAAAAATGCTATGAAAGGGCTGCTAAGCACAAATTCGGTTCATAATTTGGTCAAAGGCTTCCCTTAACTCCTGGGAACCCAACAGTTTAAGTATATATGATAAAATATGGTGCATCTTCTTGCTGTGATATGCCTCTGCTTTCCCTTCCCGTGAAGCCCAGGAGCCACTATTTATGTCCAACTCAGGACAGTTTGAGCCATTATTAGCCTGGGAAACCTGGGTTCAGTCATCTACGACCCTCCTGAGGATTTTGGTTACACCACCAAATTCTTGTGTCAAGTGATAGCAATTGCAGAAGTTACTGTAAACATAAACAGTTTACAATGCTCATACTATTTAATGCTTACCTAATTGTACCTGTAGTTCTGAAAAGGCATGTTATGGTTTCTGGACAGTTGGACTGACGACTGTTTTTTGTCTTGCTTTACTGTTTTTGTCTTGCTTTACTGTTATGCTCTGTGCATTCTTGTACAGCATCATTTGGTTAAACTGATTTTTTTCCCTTAAACCCAGAAAATTCCTTTGTGTAGTCTAAAGGGGTGTAAAACTTTTGTTTATAGATACTGTTGAAAAGTTTGGTAAAATGCGTGTGTATATTTAGTGTAATTATTTTCTATTATCTTGGAAAAATTTATCTTTGACTGTTTTCCTCATACTCAGTAGCTTAGGATAACATTCAAGACTTTAGAGAAGTTAAAGTTTTCCACTAACAAAATATACTTATATACTTTTTTTTATAGTGCATCACATGTGATTGTTTCTTTAGTAGAAGATTATCCAAACTATATGATCATAAATCTAGACAAGGTGAGTTTTATGTATTTATTTATTTTTTTAACTTTAAATGTTTTTATTTTAAAGATGTGGAGTACAATTCAGGGTTAGGTATAAGGTGAGTTTCATAAAAATGATTTCTATGAACTGGGTTAAGTTTTAATTTAATTACATCGAAAATATTAGAATCCTGTCATTCTATATTTCAGATTTTTATTTAGTCAGTTTAGCAATTGGGGGGGAGTCTGTATAGTCAGGTACTCATGCTGTATTTAATCTTATATAACATTTTTTGAAACATTCATTTATCATGGTGGTCCATAAAGTTAAAGTTTTTTGTTTTGTTTGTTCAGTTGCAACTTTGCACATGGACTTTACTTGGATTTTCATTTAGACTATAAAAAAAATTACAAGACGATTTGTTGATCATAAGCCTTAATTTAATTTTTTTGTATTTTTAAATTGATGTATCTTAGTTACATTAGATATTTAGATATTTGGGGGGTATATGTGTTATTTTTATGCATATATCCAATGTGTGATGATCAAATCAGAGTAGTTGGGATTTCCATCATCTCAAACATTTTTCTTCATCATGGGAGCATCACAGTTCTTCTTGCTGTTTTGAAATAGATAATAAATTATTGCTAACTGTAATTTCCTTAGTATACAATCAAATACTAGACCTTACTCCTTTTTTTAACTGTATTTTTATATACATTAACCAACTTTGCTTCATCCTTCCCTCCCCACATCCTTCCTACCTTCTGGTAACCTCTTTTCTCTTCTCTCTACCTCCATTAGATCCACATAAAGGTTTTTTGTTGTTTTGTTTTTGAGTTGGAATTTCACTCTGTTGCCCAGGCTGCAGTGCAGTGGCATGCTGATGGCCACCTCAGCCGCGACCTGCTGTGGTCAGGCGTTCCTTCTGCTTCAGCCTTCCAAGTAGCTGGAGCTACAGGAATGTGTCACACCATGCCCAGCTAATTTTTTTGATTTATTGTAGAGACGAGTTCTCACCATGTTGCCCAGGCTGGTCTTGAACCCATGGGCTCAGCCAATCCTCTCACCTCAGCCTCCCAAAGTGCTGGGATTATGGGTGTGAGCCACCACCCCTGGCTTACACATAAATGTTTTAAATGCAGTGTTTTTAGCAAAAGAAAACCTTCATTCTTTCTAAATTCAATGTTTAGTGTAATATGTTTGCTAATCTTTTGTTGTGTTAAGATACTTTATTTGACTTAATTGTTTATCTCTTTGATTTTATAACTGCCATCTCCTCGAAAATTATATATTCATTTTTAAATTAGAATGCAATGAAATGAATTTAGTTTTGACAATATTGCAGTAATAATAGGAGTCTCCCTGGAGAATCTAAAAGCCAGGATTGGGAATCACTGGATATCTGAATATAAACAGAAGCTGCAAATTGATACCTTAATTTCATAAAACCTATTAGTAATTATGTACAGGTAAATAATAACCCATAACGCTTATGAATTTTTGCCTATGGACAGGAATTTTTTTCCCCCTGTCTGTACACCAATATACCAACAGTTAACTGAGGAACAAGTGTAATGAGTTACAATATGTGTAACACAGGTGTCATTATTTTCTGTCACTAATTTCTTTTCTGAAAAAAATAAGTTTCTTTTCTAGTCACCAGTGACTAGAGGCAAATTTGGGCAGGAACATTTTTTAAAAGTAGAGGTTTATAAAAAGTTGTGTTGTTTAATTTTGAAAAGGTAACAAAATTACTCATTTGTTTTTTACTTTTAAGATGTAGAAACTTAAAATTTATAAAAACATAGAGCAAACACTCTTTAAAAGGACATGTTCTTTTATTACAGTCATTAACATCTGCAATCTTTAAGATAAATGGATGTTTTATAGGAAAAGCTAATATTATCACTTTTTGTGTTGCCCTGCTATACTCTTACTTTAAGCTGGATTATTGTGCAAGCTTGAAGAATCTTGAAACCATTTCTAACAAACAAAACTACAAATTTATACAGGTATGAATATTTTCTTATAATTGGTTCTGTGCCTCTTTAGTCAAGCAGAGATTATATTTCTGGTTTGCAAACTGGTATAATACGGGCTTGGAAGGAACACTAAAGATCTTTTAGAAGATCAGTTAGTTCATTTCCGCAAGTGCCGTAATGCTCTGAAGATTACTTTTTGATCAGCACCACATAAAAAGCAGCATGTGATTTTTGGTACCTTGGCTGATCTCTGAGTAGCTGGCTGAATTTAGATGGTTTGTAATTTTAGGTCCTCATTAGACTTTTTAATTAAGACCTTCTTGGGATTCAGAGTGATTGGAATAAGACTTGGGTGGTAGTTTATGCCTATAATCTCAGCACTCTGGGAAGCTGAGGTGGGAGGGTTGCTTGAGCCAATGTCACTTGAAGACTGACCTGGGCAACATAGCAAGACCTCCTCTCCACAAAAAAATAAAAAAATTAGCTGGATGTGGTGGTGCGGGCCTGTAGTCCCAGCTACTCAAGTGGCTGAGGTGGGAAAATCACTAAAGCTCAGGACTTGAAACCTGTGGTGAGCTGTGATCATGCCACTGCATTCTAGCCTGGGCAACAGACTGAGACCCCGACTCAAAAAAGAAAAAAAAGTTAAAAGTGATAAAGACGGCTGCTACTCTGAAAGGTCAACCAAAAGCCCACCATAAAGCTGATAGGATAGTTTTCCCCCATGAAGGTTGTTTGACTCTGAAAGTCTGGTTCCTACTAATCACTCATAGCTGAATCCAAAATATCAACCACAGGGCCAGTTCGTTAATTTGCAAAGGGAAATGTTGCTGTCAAATGAAACTATCTTTTGATGCATGTGTGTCTTTAAAGTGATTCTATAACTTCCCTTTTTAACCACAACACTTAAAAGATATACTAAGCAATCATTTTATAATTCTCTTCCTCTATATGAAGCTGTTTTTTCAGCTACTGAAGAGTTGAGAATATGTAATTTTAGAAAAATTAAATGTACATATAAACATCAAAAATACCATAATTTTACTTAGTTGTGATAAAATGTTTTCCAATGTCATTCCAGTTGTTACACTTTAAAATATTATTTCAAAGAATGGTTATTTCAAAGGGTTTTTTAAAAATGCTAAAATAAAATTTCTGTTAATATAGTGACCTTAGGCTGGCAAGAATATTATGGTTAAAAACCAGCACAGTACTTAGTGCTCAATAAAATATTGTTTTATGTTTATTTGCAAAAATACTTCTGCTTTTTTTGTGTCCTCAGAAATCTGTGCATGCAAAAATATTTGTAGTTGAATATCTAATATCCTAAGATGCTAGAGAAATAAATCATGATTATACTTGCTTGACCACTTAGTTGAATTGGCATTCCCTATCATCTTGGGAGGTGGGAGATAGAGGGCGTTATAGTACAAATGGTTATTATGAGTGAGAGAGCTCAGTGAAACCCAGCCTTTTCGTGTTTGCTTTTTTCCACATAGGGTGACATATGTGATTCTCACTTTGTGAAACTGCTATTCAAAACAGAGAAAATAGATATAGTACTACATTTTGCCGCACAGACACATGTAGGTAAGCATTGTTTTATTTTATAGTTATGATTGGCAGTGTTTCTAGGCTAACTATCCTAAATTCAAAGTCCAGTAATGGAATTGAATAAGTAGGTACAGCACTTAATATATGGCTTTGAAAGAGGATATATCATACTGTGTCAGAAAAACAATCCCATGGTTACTATGTCATCAATATACTTGGCACTTTTTAGATTGCTTTTGTTAGTGTAGGTTGAAATATAACCTTGAACTTGGAGTTTAACCAATTCAGGATAGTGAAGGGATGGACCTTCAGCTGTGTTTTTTTTGTGTGTTTTGTGTTGTATAGTGGTCTCTCAAAATGTTTTTTTTTTTTCCCAAAATGTTTTTAATTTGTATTTTCCTTGATAATTAGTAAGACTGAGTACTTTTTTTTTTTTGCAGTTTGTATTTGTTGGGTAAGGGGTATGCAGATGAACATTATTATTGTATCATTTTATGCATTTGAGATATTTTCTAATAATTTGTCTAACATTCTTATTGTTAAATATAACATACATTCAAAAGAATTTAAAAGTACAGTGAAATAACTGTGAGCCCTCATGTAGCCATTACCTAAATAAAAGACAGAACATTGCTGAGTCCTCTTTAGTAGAAGCTACTAGTACTGTCTATTGTCTGATTTAAAGTTATAATTTCCTTTGCTTTCCCCTATGGTTTTGCTGTCTATATATTTGTCCCTAAATAATGTATGTTAGTTTAGTCTGTTTTTAAATTTTATATAAATGGATATATAAAAATACATGTAAGTTTTTTGTCTTGCTTTTTTAAAATCTGTGTTGATTCATTCATGTAGTTGGGTATAGGTGTAGTTTATGTTCAGTGTTATACAATATTCTAGTCTAAGAAAACACCACAGTTTACTTAGGTATTTCATTCTTGATGGGCATTTGGGTTGTTTATTCTTTTGGGCAATTTTGCACAATACTATCATACATTCTTGCACATATATCATTGCACACACAAGTACATATTACCTGCAGATGTATAGCTAGATTCATACTTCATATTGAGATAATATTCAAACTATTTTCCAAAGTAATTATACCAGTTTCCACTCAGAAGTGTGTGACTTTCTGTTTATCCTCATCTCACCAAAGCTTATTTTTGTCAGTCTTTTCCATTTTTGCCAATTTCAGTGCTAGGTAGTAGTCTTTCATTATGTTTTTAATTTGTATTTTCTCTGGTTACTAATAATATTGAGTACTTTATTTTTTTGTAATTTGTATTCATTTGTGAAATGCTTTTGAAATCTTTTGACCATTTTTTAATTGGTCTGCCGTTTTCTCGTAAGAAAAGTTTCAATGAGAAAAATTAAGTAGGAATTTTTGACTAGGAGGATACTAGTTATTTAAGTATCTTCTCCTTCTCTGGCTTATCTTCTCACTCTTCTAATAGTTTTGATGAACAAATGTTTTTAATTTTAGTGTAGTTGAATGTATATGTCTTTTCCTTTATAGTTAAGGCTTTTTAGGACTTAAGAAATTATCTCCTACCCTAAGGTAAAAAAAGCTTTATAATTTTGCCTTTTGCATTTAGATTGGTAATGTCTCTGAAATTAATTTTTTTTTAATGTTTTTAAAACCACAACATTTATTGTGTGACTAATTGTTGAAATTCTTAAGAAGAACTGGATGCTGCAACAGCTGCCCTCTTGGGTTTAGGTGTTGTTCCTTCACAGAGTCCATGCCTGAATCTGCGGCATACAATTTTTAGGTGCCTCATCTGACCAGTCCCGGTGGTATTTAATCTTTTAGCTTTGGCACTCCAGTTATACTTTCTTATGCGCTTGACAGGGTAGCCACATTTGCCACAGGTCGACTTCTGAAGGTGGTAGGCCTTAGAGCCACAGCGGTGGCACAGCGTGTGCGTCTTATTATGACTCTTTCCAAATGATGGTGTTCCCTTCATCGTCTCGCTTCTGCCTGAAATTAATTTTTGTAGATGGTGTAAGGTAGGAGCTAGGTTTTATTTTGTACATGGAAATACCAGTTTTTCCTGCATCATTTATTGAAAAGTTCACCATTTTCTACTGTTCTGTTATCTATCAGGTATCCTCGTATGTGTGTCTTTTTCTCTACTCTTTTTATTTGTCTGTCTCTACCTGTGCTGATTACACACTGTGTGTATGTGTGTGTGTATATATATATATTTTGAGTCAGAGCCTGACTGTCACCCAGGATGGAGTACAGTGGCATGTTCATGGTCACCGCCGCCTCAACCTGTGGGGCTCAGGAGATTCTTCTGCCTCAACTTCCAAGTAGCTGGAACCACAGGCATGTGCCACCACGTTCCGCTGATTTTTTGATTTATTGTAGAGATGAGGTCTCACCATGTTGCCCAGGCTGGTCTTGAACCCCTGCTTTGCTGGCATCAAGATTTATTATAAAGCTATAGTAATTAAGACAGTGTGGTAATGGCGTAGGCTAGACAAAAGCCATGGATCAGAATAGAGCCCAGAAATAGAAACATACATATATAGATATTTGACCTGTGACAACAGTAGTGATGGGGAAAGGTCGGATCTTTTCAATACATGATTTTGAGCCAAACTGGTGTCAATATGGGAAAGAAATCTAAATTTAAAAACAATAACTTTTAAGAAAAGAATGTAAGAGAATAATTGTGACATTGGAGTAGGGAAACAACTCTTATATAGGACAAAGTACTAACTCTAAAGGAAAAGGTGAAGATAAACTGAACTACACTGAAATTAAGAATGTTCACGGATAACAAGACATCATTAAGTAAGGGAAAAGGCACACCAGGCTGAAAAAAAGGCAGTTGCAAAACGCTTGAATCCAGATATATAAAAGACTTTATAAAAATCTATAAGGAAAAAAACTGACAGCCCAATCAAAAATAGCCAAGAAACTTAAACAGAAACTTTCCAAAAAGAATATACCGATAAGGCATGGGATAGAAGGGAAGAACAGCCCAATAAACAAATGTAAAGGTTTTTAACTTCCTTAGCAATCACAAAATTGACAACAGCAAGTGTTGGCAAGCATCTCATACATGGCTGGTAGGAATGAACAGCTGTTTTGTTGTTAGCCCAGTAGAAGTACTTGCTCTATGAGATATGGAATTGCTGTATTTGTCAATATAGTATGTAATCAGGCTGGTGTGGTGCCTCCTACCTGTAATCCCAGCACTTTGGGAAGATGAGGCAGGAGTTTGAGACCAGCCTAAGCAATAGTGAAATCTTGTCTTTACAAAAAAATTAAAAAAATAGCTGGGTGTGGTGGCATGCACCTATAGTCCAGCTACACCAGAGGCTGAGGTGGCAGGATGGCCTGAACCCAGAAAGTTGAGGCTGCAATGAGCCCTGCATTCCAGCCTGAGCAACAGAGACCTCAACTCAGAAAAAAAATGCACACACACAAGCTGGGCGCGGTGGCTCATGCCTGTAATCCCAGCACTTTGGGAGGCTGAGGTGAGAAGATTGCCTGAGCCCAGGGGTTTGAGACCTGCCTGGACAACTTGGCGAGAACTCGTCTCTACAATAAATTAAAAAATTAGCTGGACGTGGTGGTATACGCCCATGGTTCTAGCTACTTGGAAGACTGAGGTGGAAGGATCACCTGAGCCCAGCAAGATGAGGCTGTGGTGACTGTGAGTGTGCCACTGCACTCCACCCTGGACGGCAGAGTGAGACTCCTACTCAAAAAAAGAAGAAAAAAGAATTTGATTTTCTTAATTCATGAGTTACTTAAACATGTATATTTTAATTCCCAAACACATACAGATTTTCTTGGTATCTTTTTGTTATTAGTTTCTAGCCTAATTGTATGTGGGTAGATAACATTCTATCTGATTTTAGTCTTTTGAGCTATAATTTGCTTTTTGGTTCAGTGTATGGTCACTATCTATAAATTTCATGTTTATTGAAAATAATCTTTCCCTACAAACATTGGGTTCATTGCTAATTAGGTTAAGTTGATTAATCATGTTCTTTACATCTCCTATAAATTTCTGGTGAACTGAACCTTTTAAGCTTATGAAGTGATCTTTCTTCCTTGGTGATGTGTACTGCTTTGAAATCCTTTTTGTTTAATATTAATGTAGCGGTGTCACTTTCCTTTTGGCTAATATTTTCAAGATATGTCTTTTTCCATCCTTTCATTTCCAGCCTTTCTCTATTTTTATGATTTGACTGCATGTCTGATAAACAGCATATATTTGGCTTTTGTTGTTTTAATCTGTTCTTGATCATCCTTGGTATTTGCCCTCAGCATTTCATTTGTTGATATTTGGATTTATTTTTACCATCTTATTGTATGGCTTTCTGTTTTTCTCACTTGTTCTATTTCCTTGCTTGCTTTTTAAATTTTTTAAAAATCTTCTTTACTTTAAAAATATTATTTTAAAAATTTCCTATTTGCTTTTTTAAAGGACTTGACTGTGGAATTTTCCTTATTTTTTTTCTCCCTCTACTAGTTTGGAAGTTTTATATTCTGTTTGTATTCTTAGAGTCGGTACTCTAGAAATTACAAATGTGTAATTAACTTATCAATGAGTAAAGTTCATGATAATGTTTTCCCTCCTCACAGGTAATACTTTAATTTCTAACTCTTTTTTTTTAATCCCCAGCTCTGCTTTTACATAGAATTTTAAGTGGATCTTGACTGATTTTATCTTTTAATCCCACCAGATATCATCATTAATATTTTATATGTCAGTGTTCATGTATAGTAGGGGCTTGCAAAATGATGATACTCTAATTATGTCATTTATTCATTTATGCCTTGAATATTTACATAAAACCAAGTTTTTTTCATACATTATTAGATTACTTTGAAAGATAATTGATACAGAAAAGCCAGGTTAAATGCTCAATTTTTTTTATTTACTAGATTTTATTATAATTAGTTGGTTTCTGAGCATCTTTTTTTTCTTGTTCTAAAAATTATTATGAACTCAAATTTTTAACACATTTAACTTTTTTGTTTTAATCAATTGTAGTTTTTTAAAATTTATGTTCAAATTGGCCCACCTTAGCCATTGAGAGCCTTTTCTAGTTGCTTCTAGTTACTTCCTGAGCCTTTTTTGATGTAGCCTTAGGAGTCTTTGATGGCCATTTCACTCTCTGTTGTGGCAGGATGTTCCAGGCTTATCATCAGTGTTTCTTCCCAAGATCTGGAATCAGCCCTTTCTCTAGGGAGACCATTTTCCTTTTCGTGGAAATAGTATTCAGAGACCACAATCTGGGCACCAGGAGTGCTCATTGACACAGATTACACATTGTTTCAAGACTTTTTCAGTTGACAGAACTAGGGAATATTTGTCTATTTACTTCAGATTAAATATGCCATGAGTTCATATTGATATCCAGTTCAAATTGAGAGTTGTTTCTGAACATTGATCTCACAGTTATATCCTCTTTCCCTCATTATGAACACCTTGGTTCTTAACAGCGCCATCATAATTACTCTGTACTTTATCCCAACACACACAATGAGTCTAAATTTCCTTTTCTTATGAGGATATCAGTAAGATTGGAGTATATCTCACCTGGAAGACCTCATTTTAACTTAACCACTTCTTTAAGGGCCCTGTCTCCAGATATAGTCACACTATGAGGTAATGGTGGTGGTAGATTAGACTTTGACATGAATTTAGGGCGAAATACAGATCAATTCATCATTCTGGGTGAGAGGGAAATGCGCATGTAATTTGACTTGATATTGCCAGGTTTCCTTCCTTAGGGATTTTACATTTTACATTCTCACTCCCAGTGTACAAAGTGTATTTTCCCCTTAGCCTTACCAACAGAATTGTCAAGTTTTTGAGTTTTTGCCAGTCTGGTATGTAAGAAATGGTATCTCTGAGTTTCAGGTTTTCCTTATTATGAGTGACATTGTGCATATTAAACTAAGGGTCCATTTGTATTTCTCATCTAAAATATTTGCTTGTCTCCTACCCATTTTACTGTTGTGCTGATCTTATTTTTTAATGTTTAGTGTAAATTGAGAATGTGAACCCTTTGTCTCTGATAAGTTCAAATAGTTTTCCCAGTTTATCATATGTCTTTTTACTTTGTTTTTAGTTTTTCTGTTCAAAAACAAACAGTTTTTACATAGTCAGTTTATCAGTTTCTTTCCTTATTGCTTTTGGATTGTGAATCATAATTAGGAAAGTTCTTACCATCCCTGGTTATAGAATTTCAGTTCTTTTACAGTAAATTTATTTTTAAATAACTTAGCCATCATTTATTGCTTTTAGCAATAATAGATTGATCTGAAAAGCCTAGACCTCTGTTTCAAAACTTTTTAAAATTTAAGAACATTTTAAGTTTAAATTTGTTATTTCTTATTTTCTTCTTTTTAGAACAAAAAAGTATTTCCTGCGTATTTAACAGTCATAGTTTTCTGGGTTCTAAGCATTTACATGTGCTATGTAATTTAGGTTTAAAGAAATGATAAGTATCAATATTTATGTATGTTATTTCTAAAACTGTTGCAGCGGTGGCAAATGAAGAAATGTGAATAGTACTCTCCTTAAATCTGAGTCCACAAGTTGGTATTTGTTTTGTACCTTGGGTAGAATTGTTTTAGCTTTTTGCTCTTGTTTTTTTTTTTTTAGACCTTTCATTCGTACGTGCCTTTGAGTTTACCTATGTTAATGTTTACGGCACTCATGTTTTGGTAAGTGCTGCTCATGAAGCCAGAGTGGAGAAGTTTATTTACGTCAGCACAGATGAAGTATATGGAGGCAGCCTTGACAAGGTGAGCTTAGAAAATGTGTATTTCACAGTATAATATTATGCAGCCATAAAGAAGGACAAACATAGAGACTTCTCAGCAACTTGGATGGATTTAAAGTCTGTCCTACTCAGTGATATATCACAGAAACAAAGAACAGAGTATCACATGTTCTTACCCCGAACATTTACCGTAATACTTTAAGAAAGGGATTGACAGTAGTAAGATACTGCCGGGGTAGGGGTGGGAGGGACACAACGTCAATAAGTTTACCTGATCTCAAACCAAGCAAAGTGGGTACCAAAGGGAGGCCCAAACTTTATTTGTATGATGACCACTTGTAAACCTAATCCTGAATTGTACCTCACATCTTAAAATAAAATTTTAAAAAATTTAAAAAAGAAAAAGATTATATGTATTTCACCTGCTTACCATGTACCACGATACAGATCTGTCCTATTAAACTATACCAGGCTTTTTTCACTCTCATTATACACATTTGTGACACTCTCCAGAATGTTATTCTATTGTTTCCTTTGTTCAGATCAAGTGATGCCACCTCAAATGCGAAACAATAGCCCAGTCTTGGTACAGATTTATTTGTAATTTTGCAGGAGCAGATCTCTCCTTTTTGTCCTAGTCTTAGCAAACATGATAGCTATCATTCCCATGAACCAAAGTGTAAGTAAGTTAGGCTGCAGCTTATTGCCTTTCTCTTCCGCTCAGGAAAGCTCACTGGCATGGCAAGGAGTGAGGATGAAGTCATCGTAAAAACTGGTGTTGACTTTTTGACTATTCCCAAATATTATACTCGTTATGAAAAAAAGACTTCATTTTCCAGGCTATAATTTTTGTAGTCAGTGTTTACAGTGACATCATTTTGTTTTATTTAATTTTTAAAAAATTTCAAAACACATTCATAGTGAAAAAAAGTTATTAGTTCAGAAAGACTTACAATGAGAAAAGGCAGACCCTGCCCACTTCTCAGTTCTCAGTTCCCAGTTCTGCTTCTAAGAAGCAACCATTTTCAACTTTGTGATTTTTTTCATGTAACTGCTCCTTCCTTCCTGACCTCTGTTATCCTGACAAAGAATAAAATCATCTCTGACACAGTGGCCAGAATGATTTTTAACCTCTAAGTCAGATCTGGCATTACTGTGCTCAAAACCTGTCCCTGTTTTTACAGTGGCCTTCATGGTTCCTCATATCTGGGCCTTTCTCTCCCCTCATACCAGCCTTGTTGCAGTGCCTTTGGACCCAGTTCTGTCTCAGGGCCTTTGCACTCGCTCTGTCTGCCCGCCTTATAGGATTGTTGTGAGCATTAAAGAAGTTACTGCCTGTTCGTGGAAAACCGCCAGGCATATAAGGTTCATGACGTGTTTTTTAAAATTTAATAATTGACATTTCAAATTTGTAGTATTTTTCTGATTTTTATATTTAGAAAATATGCATAATACTTTCTTAAACATATATTTTTAAAATTAGGAATTTGATGAATCTTCACCCAAACAACCTACAAATCCTTATGCGTCATCTAAAGCAGCTGCTGAATGTTTTGTACAGTCTTACTGGGAACGATACAAGGTAAGAACTGAGGTCATTTCAGGAGCTCTTTAACACAAGTTCCTTTGGACTTGTGTTAAAACCCCAAGTTGGTTGGGTGCAGTGGCTCAACCCTGTAATCTCAGCACTTTGAGGGGCCGAAGGGAGAGGATTGCTTGAGCCCCTGGGTTCGAGACCAACCCGGGCAACATGGTGGTACCTCATCTCTATATGAAATCAAAAAATTAGCCGGGTGTGGTAGCGCACGCTTGTAGTTCCGGCTACTTGGAAGGCTGAGGCGGAAGGATCGCTGGAGCCCAGCAGGTCGATGCTGGAGTGGCTGTGAGAATGCCATGGCACTCCAGCCTGGGCAACGGAGTGAGACTCTAACTCATAAAAAACCAAAAAAAACCTCCAAGTCAGCTTTAGCAACATTTCATTTTTAGAGTAGAAGATATGGGTTGAGAAAGTTACATGTTTAGGAATTTTAAAAACTGACTTTCTGTATTGTATGGCCAAAGGAGGACCCACCTCTTCTTGTTCAACTTTCACTAGAGGAGTAATTTGAACATGTGTATTTGTTCTTATTTCAGTAATAAGTAGATATGGCTATAGTGAAAGCCCTGTTAGAATCCTGTGAGTGGGGGAAGGTACAGGATAGATCCCTGTTCTGCCTCATGCTTACCGCTGCATGGTTCAACTCCACATGAGTGGGAGGTAGACTTGCCCCTGATGCTCCAAAGTGTCAGTATGGGAGGCTTGCCCGGTGTGAATCCTCAACTTGCGTCGCCTTCATTTGGCTTCCCACTGATCTTTTAAGTTACGAGGGACTGGGTCAGAAAGGCAAGCAGTGGAGTGTCTTAAGATTCTCCCAGCTTTTGTGTTCTAGTGGCGTTAATCCTTTTCCCTTTCGTGGTAAGGGTTGGTATAGTGGAGAGCGCCAGCTTGGGATTTGACATCTAACCCTACTCACAGTCCTAGAGGTGGTCTCTGAATTAACCTTCTAGAGAGGTCCTCAGTGCTCTGCTGTTGGACTTACAGACCTTCCCCCGTCTACGTTCATCCTTCCCTTGTCCCAGTGAAAAGAATGTTCCTCTTTGGGAAGTCCTGCCTTTATCTGAATCCCATTCTCTCCTGTCTTTTTAAGTTTCCAGTTGTTATCACAAGAAGCAGTAATGTTTATGGACCACATCAGTATCCAGAAAAGGTAAATTTTACTTTTGAATTCATAGTGACTTTTAGTGATTATAGCTTCTCATTATTTAAAATAATCTCTCTTCAGTTATTTGTTTAGAATAATTTATGTTGTAATTGCATATGTCATGTAGGCTAGATGCAGATCCCATCAGACTTAGAGTTAGAAGACCTAAATTAAAGTCTCAGCTTGACATTCACCAGCCGGCGTGACCTCAGGCCCTTTGAGCATAGTCTTTAGATTGAAGAATGGTGATAATATGAGGGGGGACCCCAAAAAACCTGGAATTTATTTATTAAAAAATTGTGTATTAGGCTGGGCGTGGTGGCTCAAGCCTGTAATCCCAGCACTTTGGGAGAGCGAGAGTATTGGCTGAACTCAGAGGTTTGAGACCAGCTTGGGCAAATTGACGAGACTTCCTCTCTACAATAAATCAAAAAATAAGCCAGACGTGGTAGCGCGTGCTGTAGTTCCAGCTACTTGGAAGGCTGAGGTGGAAGGATCGCTGGAGCCCAGCCGGTTGAGGCTGCGGTTACTGTGAGTGTGCCACTGCACTCCAGCCTGGGTGACAGAGTGAGACTTCAACTCAAAAAAATATATAGTTGTGTATTTATTCGTACATGTTTAAACTTTAGTCAACTTTAAAGTACTCTCCATTTGATGCAATACACGTATCAAGATGTTTTTTCCAGTGCTAAAATAGTTTTTGAACTTGTCAATTTTGATGCCTCTTCCACATTGGCAAAAAGTTTTCCTTTGAGAACTTTTTTATCCAGGGAAACAAACAAACAAAAAAGTCACAAAGGGCAGGATTGGGTGAATATGGAGGGTGGGGCATGGGAGTCATGCCATTTTTGGTCAAGAATTGTTGAACACGGTGTGGGCAGGTGTGCTTGTAAATTGCCCTTCATAAAATGGGCAAATGCACTGAAAGGATTTCCAAAAAATAAAATTCACAGAAGCGCATCTCACAACAACACTAGATGGAATACTTATGCCGTGCGTTCCTAGAACACTTTCTTAGTGGAGGAAGCCTGCACTACAAAGGGCCCCCTTCCGAAAGATAATTCTGGGGTTTTTTGGGGTCCCTCTCATACTTAGAAAGGCTTTTGACGGATCTAGTGAAATGACGTATGTGCAAGTGCCTTTTTAGGACTTTTTAGCACTCTAAAGCACAGTCGAATACTTCCACCACTACTGTCACACTGCAGTTAGGACTCCCAATTTGCAGTTAGACCGTTAGGTCAGAGAGTTAAAAGCTAATTAGAAGCTGCGTACAGTGGCTCACACCTATAATCCCAGCTCTTTGAGAGGCTGAGGCAAGAGGATTGCCTGACCTCACAGGTTCGAGACCAGCCTGGGCAACTTGGTGAGACCTCATCTCTACAATAAATAAAAAATGATCCAGGCATGATAGTATGCACCTGTAGTTCCAGCTACTTGGAAGGCGGAGGCGGAAGGATTGCCTGAGCCCAGTAGATCAAGGCTGCAGTGGCCGTGAACACGCCACTGTACTCCAGCCTGGGTGGCAAAGTGAGACTCCCCTCACCCCCGCCAAAAGCTAGTTAGTGATTTAGGAAGCTCATCTACATAGACTATCTTACTGTCAGCTGATTCACTCTGCCCTAACCTATCTTTACTGTTGTGGGCCTGAATGTCTTCCAGAAATTAATAAGTAGTGAATAAAGAAATTTATTTAAGAGGCTGAAAATGCCTTCGCAGTTGGCTCTTTATTAGCCCAAATTTGGGTAACTGATGGCCGTTCTACCTAAACTTGGAGACTGGGTTTTCTTGCTTCCCAGCTGGTTGCATTATTCTGTTTGCCAAAAGGAAAAAGCCATGTCATGACCTGCAGCTGTTAATTTCTACTTAGCTTAATTTTTCTTTGAATTCAAGAACACTGGGATTTACTTTTACAAATTCCACAAGCACTTATTGCATAAGTTCTATATTTAAAACAATAAGTAAGCTATGATTTCTGCTCCTATGAAATTGACACAGGTGAGCTTTGCGATGAAAGTAACTATGAAGACCTTTTCTGAACTTATGTCATTTTATCTTGCTCTTTAAGAAATCCTTTTTGCTTAAGTAAAAGTTAAAAGCTAGTTGACGTTTTACTTATCAAATATTATAGATTTTTCATGAATTTCTGATAACAAGAATTAGAAGTTACCCATATATATTTCTTAATCTTTTCTTCTTATGACAAGTCACATTCATATTGATGAGTGAATTTTCAAAGTCTAAAATGATATTTAAATATTCTTTTAGGTTATTCCAAAATTTATATCTTTACTACAACACAACAGGAAATGGTATGTTATTATTTACCTTTGTACCCATCTACTTTTCTGGATGTTAGTGTATTTGGTGACATTCTTTCTTGAGAATCATAAGTCTTAGAGTTAGAGGTGTAGAGTTGAATGTTCCACCAAATTTAAGATTCCCTTCCGCAGTGTAAAAGTTTTTAAAATAATTATAATCTTTAATTCATTTTTATAATTAACTCACTAAATTCAGTTCTTAAATGGTCTATCATAGAACTTTGAGCTATAGCATTAAAATTTGACATCTTTATATAATTTTACTTTTCAAAGGATTTATTTAATTCATAGAACTGTAGATATTTTTTTCAAAATGAACTTATGGTATAATTTTTTTTTTTTTTGGCCAGCTCGTTGGCTTATGCTTGTAATCCTGGCACTTAGGGAGGCCGAGGTGAGAGAATTGCCTGAGCCCAGAGGTTCGAGACTAACCTGGGCAACTTGGCAAGACCTTGTCTCTACAATTAAAAAAAAAAAATTAGCCAGGTATGGTGGCATGTACCACTATGCCCAGCTAATTATTTAATTTTTTATTTCTTGTAAAGACAAGGTCTTACTATGTTGCCCAAGCTGATCTTGAACCCCTGAACTCAAACCCCTGGGCTCAGTCAGTCCTCTCCTCTCCGCCTCCTAAAGTGCTGGGATTACAGGCATGAGCCACCGAGCCTGGCCATGGTATAAAATTGAATAAATATTTCACAGTGATCACGTATACATTTGCCACTTTCCTACTGAGACCTCAGAAGGTGTGAAGATTATTTAAGAACTCTGGACAAGATTTAGAAAAGTTAGGAAAATTTGTGTTTTCAGTAAAAGATTTCTAGAATCCCTGTGGGAATTGGCTTCTCTGGAATTGTAGCTGGTCGTTGTTTTTCCTTGGTCTGGGAGAACTTACTTTACACTTTATGATTCCGCTTCATTTAATCTGTTTAGCTGCATTCATGGATCAGGGCTTCAAACAAGAAATTTTCTTTATGCTACTGATGTAGTAGAAGCATTTCTCACCATCCTTAAAAAGGGGAAACCAGGTGAAATTTATAACATTGGAACCAATTTTGAAATGTCAGTTGTCCAGCTGGCCAAAGAACTAATACAACTGGTATGTATCTATTGTAAAAGGGTGCTATTTTCTTTTTCTTTTTTCCTTTCCTCTGATCTTCATTATTTATTTTTTACTTTAGAGTTGCGGAGTACAAGTGAGGATTTGCTATATAAGTAGGCTGCGTGTGGTGGAGTTTGGGCCTCTAGCTGGTCCTCTCTCCCCCTGGTAGTGGACCAGGTACCCACTGTGTTGTCATGCATCCCCTTCCCTCCTCCCACTCTCCTTTCCCCAGCAATGTCTTGTGTCTGGCAATCCCACAGAGGATGGTATTTTCAAAATTGTTATCAGTGGCAGTAATCACTAATTTAGTCAAAATCAGCAGTTTATAGTTTACTTAATTTAAAAGTAGATTAGTAGGAAATGAAATTAATTATTATGTGCATTATAGGTATCTTAATTTAAGTTGTACTATTCATTTAGTAACAGCTTTTCAGAAAAATTCATTAAAGATACATGCCCTTATTGTAAGACATACCTCAATTTCAGAAATATAAAACTATATGTTCTAGAATAGTGATATGTAAAATATAATTGAGTATTCTCATACATTAGAGGACATCAGTTATAAATCTTATAATTTAGTAGAAAGAGGGGCTGAATAATAACCAAGATCCAAGAACATTTTTTCCCATAGTTTATATAACGTATATTCTTTCTGAGCTTCAGATGGAATTTAGGTTGTAAATATGGAAAGTTTTACTAAAGTGATGTTCATTGTAGCTGTCTTCCTGGCTTTGAGGCAGTTGTTTTTCTTGTCTCTTAAATCGGCCATTGTTATTCTCTGATCTCATTTTATAATTTGACTCAAAAGCCTTCTCCATTTTGACAGATCAAAGAGACCAATTCAGAGTCTGAAATGGAAAATTGGGTTGATTATGTTAATGATAGGTGAGTAACAAGTTAAAACATTGGGGAAAGGTTGTGAAATCTGAGTTACTTATAAAATTATAAGATACATGTACTTAACTGAAAACTAGTGTATCTCTTTTGAATTTTCTGCTAAAGTATTTTTTTCCTGCGTTTAAATGTCATACAAATTAAGTGAAGAACTATTACTTACAGAAAATTATTGACTCTTTCCATACTGGACCCTTTGCGGTATGAAATCAAGATAATAGCATCTTGCTTAAAGAAGTATTTCCGAGTTTAATTATAATGTACATAAAGTACCTGACTCAAGGCCTGGCACATAAGAGTCCTACTAAGTTTATGTATATTTATTATTCATTCATTGAACATGTATTGAGTTTTTTCTGTGTGCCAGGCACTGTGACTGAAACAAGAAGATAAACCACAGGGAGGGTTAGGCATCTGGGATTATGGATGATTTTTTAAAACAATATGTACTTGGCCAGGCTCACACCTGTCATCCAGCACTTTGGGAGGCAGAGGCAAGAGGATTGCCTGAGTCTGGGGGTTCGAGTCCAGCCTGAGCAACTTGGTGAGACCTTGTCTCTATAATTAATAAAAAATATAGCCGGGCATGATGGCATGCGTCTATAGTTCCAGCTACTTGAAAAAAGGCTGAGGTGGAAGGATCACCTGAACCCAGCAGGTCGAGGCTTTGGTGGCTTTGGGTGTGCTACTGCAATCCAGCCTGAGCAACAGAGTGAGATTCTAATTGTTTAAAAATGTACTCAATTTTAATATATATTTAATTTTTAATACCTATTTGATTAGGATTATGGGTTGTTTTTAAAAATATATACTCGCTTTTATAAATTTTCTGCAAAAAGCCTATTGAGAATTTTTTTAAAGAGAAAACTTGAATTATGGTAAAAATGTGTGTCTCTTACTATTTAAATTTGTAAATATATATATCAACAAGTCATTTTAGTTCTGCTTTATTTCCCAAGGCCTACCAATGACATGAGATATCCAATGAAGTCAGAAAAAATACATGGCTTAGGCTGGAGACCTCAAGTGCCTTGGAAAGAAGGAATAAAGAAAACAAGTATGTTACAAATTAATTAATTTTAATCATGTCAGAAACATTTAAAGGAAAAGTAATGTATTTTAAGACATTATACAAAGCAGCAGAATATTGTGACGCATCATTTATACTTTTAAAATTGTTGCATTTAATATATTTCTAGGAATAGTCCTGTGTCTTTCAAGCATCTTGAATTTAATAGATTAACTGGTAATCAGTCTTCCTGTGTGTCATTGGCATGCCTCAAATACCCGCATCACTTATTCTGATGTGATGCACTTTGTTTTTTGAGTCGGAGTCTCACTCTGTCGCCCAGGCTGGAGCGTAGTGGCACGCTCACAGCCACCACAGCCTTGACCTGCGGGGCTCAGGTGATCCTTCTGCCTCTGCCTTCCGAGTAGCGGGAACTACAGGTACACACCACCATGCCTGGCTCATTTTTTTGTTTTATTGTAGAGACAAGATCTTGCCAGGTTGCTCAGGCTGGTCTCTAGCCCCTGAGCTCAGGTAGTCCTCTGGTCTCCGCCTCCCAAAGTGCTGGGATTACAGGCGTGAGCCACCACCCAGCTTGAGGTGTGTGTTTTATCACCCCACACTTCTAAAAGAAAGGTGTGTTTTGGTAGTCATTGGTGTCTTCTTCTTTCTTAGGGGTATGTAAAATAATGGTCCATCAGTAGTGTCTTAGGGTTGATGAAATAATAGTCACAGTTTTTGAGTGTCTTAAATCTTTTAATTTTGAAACAAAGAGGAAGCAAATTCATTATGTGCAGAAAAATCTGTTAAAATATGTGCATATAAAGTCCGCGTATATATGTTAAAGCTTTAGGAGGAAAGACATACCCAGATGTAGAAATAAGTCTTGATTCAGAGCTTGAAGTACAGAATACTTGTGTTGAATATTAAAAAGCAAAATCAGCCAGACTCGGTGGCTCAGCCTGTAATCCCGCGCCTTTGGGAGGCTGAGGTGAGTGGATTGCCTGAGCCCACGGGTTCGAGACCCACCTGGGCAGCGAGACCTCATCTCTACAATAAATCAAAAAATCAGCCGGGCGTGGTAGCGCATGCCTGTAGTTCCGGCTACTTGGAAGGCTGAGGCGGAAGGATCACCGGAGCCCAGCATATCGAGGCTGCGGTGTCCAGGAGCGGCCACTGCACTCCAGCCTGGGCGACAGAGTGAGACTCCAATTCAAAAAATAAAAAATAAAATAAATAAAAAGCAAAATCAAAAATAACTTGAGACTATCGAGTCTCTTTTAAGTAAAAAAGCTTTTATTGATCATACACCAACATAAAATAATTTCACATTTTAATAGAAGGAAGCTCACATCATCTCACTGTACCTCTGATACAGTATTAAATATTTATATAAAATATAAATACTATATTATAGTTTTTTCTGTAAAATAACTTTGAAACCAGTGCAAATGACTTATTCTCCCCTCTTTGATGAATTCCTTAAAATCAGAATCTTAAATATTTATACCAGTAAGTATAGTATTGAAGGACGTTTGAAGTTTAAAAGAAAAAGATGATTGATTTTTAATTTTATGTTTTTCAAGTGATGAAATGTCTTCTGATTAACATAATTTTTAAGTTCAAATTGTGTACATTATTAGGCAGCCATTGTTTGCTGATTATCTGATGGGTAAGATGGGTAAGAATACTTAGCAGGATCTCAGTAAATGTTGGTTAACTGGTGTGTAGTTTTTCATTTTTTTCCTTTTTTTTTTTCCCATTAGTTGAATGGTACAGAGAGAATTTTCACAACTGGAAGAATGCGGAAAAGGCATTAGAACCCTTTCCAGTACAATCATCGCCATTTATGTAGTCAGGACAGTTTTCAGAGAAAGAAGAAAATTATCCTACCTCGACAAGTAATATGAAATCAAGTGACCAAATGAAGGGTCCTCTTTTCATTTGGAATTAGATTCATGACTTTTTGTGTAAAATTCAAATGCAAAATGCTGCAGTCTTTGGAAGAATTTCAGTATTGGTGCAGAATTTAAATATCAAAATTTTTTCACAAATCCTTTCTCCTGGAAGTTAGGAAACAGTAGGTACAGAATGACTCTCCCTAAGGCTGGGCCAGGAAGGAGATGTCTCCTGGTTTTGAGAACAAAGAGAGGCACTGGCGCTGGGCAGATGGCAGCCTTCTCTGGCTTTGAACTCAGTCGGCTCTTCCCAGTGCCTGGAAAGTCTCTGAAGTTTTCATTTTTAAGCAATATAGGATGAGTATTATGCCCTATTTTATCTTTTTTTAAAGATCTGATGTGCTGTAATTACCTTAAAAATGGAACAGAATAGAAGCATATCTAGCACTTTTTAACTTTTGATAATTTTGTAAAATTGATTAAGTTGAATGCTTTTTTTTTTTTTTTTGAGGAAGCAGGATTTATTGAGAGGACAAAAAAATCTCCCACAGAGGGAGGGGACCTGAGGAGGTTGCCCAAGTTGAATGCTTTTTTAGAGAAGAGTGTAAAGTTTTTATATTTTCAAAATCAGTTGTTGCCCTATATATAACCTGATATCAGAGAAATTTTATCATGTATTTACTATTTAAAATTATTTTATTTATAAGATTATCAATACCTTAATGTATTTAATGTAGAATGTGGGCTTTTTTTTAGTAATATATGTTTTTATTTTGCTGTAGAAAAATTAAACAAATACGTGATTATCTATTTTTAATCCTTCTTTGCCCTAAAGACTTTAAGATGTCTTGACTGGGTGTTGGGTTGAGAAAAGGAAAAGAAGCTAGGTGACCCTCTATTAAGAATGCAGATTTTGATATGGAGGCTTAACAATCCTACACTTTCAGAACACACTTAATACCAGCCTCCTACTGTGCCTACAGGTACCCAAGTCCATGCCTCTTCTCTTCAGTTTCTCTGGACAACTTCCCCCGTCTGGGGGAAGTAGAGTTACAATAGGTGTGTCAGTCAGGTTTGGCAGGAAGCAGAGGCCGAGGAAAGTAATGACTAGAAAGACACGAGAGGGAGAAAGCAGAATTGGGCTGGATAGTGGTGCTGGCTAAGGCACTGCAGGCAGAAAGGCAAACCCATATGGAAAAAACAGCCATTGTGAGAATTAACTACTGGCCCTTTAAAGCAGTATGGAAAGGGCCCAATGAAGTCAACTCGCCACCGAGTAGCTGGCTGATTTCCTTGAGGAATGATGCCAATTGAGGCTTCAGTATTTGTCTGTATTTTCAGCAGGTGAGATGTCTGCACGTGGCAGTAGCTACTGGCCATGGTAATTGGGCTGTGGGCCCCAGGAGTAAGTTCTGTCTGTACAGGCTTGCCTGTTTTATTCAGGTCCCCATTGTGGCAGTTCCAGGGTGACTGACAATGAAGCTGACTCACATTGACTGGCCAGGCCATTTTGTCCACCAGATAATCGGTGCCTCTTGCCATGGTACCATGGTACTTGCTTTCCCTTGGGCTTTGACATGGGTTACTAAGATCTTCACACTCCATTCTTTCTCTTCAGGCCCATCCACACCTCCAACCCAGACTTCTTTGTCTCTGCTCCTCTGGTCTTTTTCCTTCCAAGCTCCAAAGTAGCTAACCAGGCCATTCGCCACTGCCCATGATGAAATGTGTATTCTCACCACAGGTCACTTCCTCTACACATGGTGCATGACCAGGTATACAGCTTGGAGCTCTGTCCTTCAGAAGGTTTTCATCTTCATTTCTGTTTAAGGCCATCCCTGCATGGCTTTGCAGCCACCATTCACTTTTGGCTTGCACCCACTTAACAAGCCAACCCATCTGTAACCTAAGATGAACTTCTTCCTCCCCTTTTAGTTGGTTATACAGGCCCCTCTCTGTGGCCACAGGTGTGAGCTGGGCGGGGGAGGATTGGTATAACTAAGGTGGCGATATAGGAATCTAGCCTACCTGTTCATGCACCTTGTGCCCCCTGATTCGGCTCACCCTTGATCCCAGATGTGCCATATCCATCTGACAATGGACTGCTTCTGGGCCCATCTGAGGGGCGGTTTGGGTATTAGGTTGGTATGGCTGTCATAGCAAAATATCACACTGGGTGACTTCAGCAACAAATGTATTTCCTCACAGTTCTGGAGGCTAAAAGTCCAAGGTCAAGATTACTGTGTGGACAGAGTTAGCTTCTTCTGCAGCCCTCTTCTTGGCTTGTAGATGGCCATCTTCTCTCTCTGTCCTCATATGGTTTTCTAAATGTTTTCATACAACACCAATCATATTAGATTAGGGCCCACTCTAAAGATCTCATTTTAACTTATCTCCTTATAAACCTTATTTCCAAATACTGTCACATTCTTAGGTACTAAGGGTTAGTACTTGAACATAAGAATTTGAGGGGAGATACAGTTCAGTCATTAACAGTGGATCTATATGAACTCAGCACATATGGGCATATCTAGGTGCATGGTCACTTGGTGTACTATGGGCAAACATTCTGGAAGGTATGACCCCTGAACCCAAAGGGACCTATGAGGCACTCTGCGTCCTTCTTTGTGGAAGGGGATACAAGGTACAGCACTCTGACCTCTACTAGGAGGGCGTTTCTTGGCACACCCTGACTGCTGGACCCCTCAAAACTTTATCAACACTACGAGTCCCTGAATCTTTATGTCCCGCCTTCTGGGGCAAATGGAAATAACAAGAGCCACCCATGTGCTAGTCACCTTTGCTAGTCCTGCCTAGTCAGAATCAGCGTAATGCCATCAATGTGACAGATAACTGCGACATTCTGCAGGATTTTCAGATGATCCAGGTCTCTTAGCAGAGGACAGCCAATTCCATGGCCCTTAGGCGAAACTTCTTTTGACTGAGATAGAAGAGAACCCATTCTCCAAAACAACGACTGAACACCATGTTCTAGGGGCCTTCTCATCTGCTCCAGCAAAGAACCTGCCATCAGAGCTGCTACTTGACTGAGCTGGCCATTGTCTTCAGTCATTCTCCAGGATCTACCCAGTTTCACCAGCAGCTAGGCTGGTGAATTAGATGGAGATATAGTGGGACCCATCTCTGTATCCCTCAGATCCTCAAGAGTGGCATCCTCTTCACTATCTCCTCTAAGATGTACTTTTACTTTTGATGTCCTGTCTTGTTCGGGGAGGAGCTCAACTGAGGCAGGTTCGTTAAGCCAAGGTCAGGGTGCTGGTTGGGAAGACCCAGGACCCTGACAAATACATGAGAATATTGGGGTGAACATCTTTAAAGATTTTGACTCTGAAGCCTTTTAACTATTAAATTCTGAGTTTTTCTGTTTTCCCATCTCATAATGGGTCTCACGCTTGGTTGTCACTTATTTGTTGTCCTCAGCTTTTAATTGCCCCTCAGTAAAGCATCAATACTACTTTTTGTTTGTTTGTTTTGTTTTGAGTTGGAGTCTCACTCTGTCACTCAGGCTGGAGTGCAGTGGCATGTTCCCAGCCACCACAGTCTTGACCTGCTGGGCTCAGGTGATCCTTCTGCCTCAGTCTTCCAAGTAGCCGGAACTACAGGCACACACTACCATATCCAGCTAATTTTTTGATTTATTGTAGAGACGAGGTCTCACTGTGTTGCCCAGACTGGTCTCGAACCCGTGAGCTCAGGCAATCCTCTCGCCTCGGCCTCCCAAAGTGCTGGGATTATAGGCTTGAACCACTGCGCCCGGTCTCAATACTACTTATTAAATACCAACAACACTGTCTTTGTATGACTTGTTCCCCTGAGCTTTTCAAATGCCTGAACTATTGTGGCAGCTAGGGAAGGATGGTCCCCTCCCTTGGAACATTTTCTGGAGTCATTCATGAAAGTTTTAGCAATTAAGTTGCCACCTTGTGCCAGGGACTGTTTGTGCCTCACACCCCGCCCTTAATGGCATTCTCATGACCAGCTAGGCAATGATCCAGTTCAAAGTCATCTAAGCTGCTTTGCTGGACCATTCTTGGAACTATGTCACTTGGGTTCTCTGGGAAGTAGTGACCGAGACAGAACTAGGGGTGCAGGCATTTTTATTAAGGTGGAGGGAGGTAATGCTTGTGAAAGATACAAAAGGGGGGATGCATGATTGGTCAGGTGAAACCTTCAGGCTGCAGTGTAGATCAGACAACTGTGAAGAGAAAGAGGAGAGGAAGAAGGGTTGGCAGAAAGCCTCAGGCTGTGATACAAATCTGACAGAGTCACAGCCACCACAGGGAGCTCCAGAGCAAAGATTGCCTATTAGAGAAATCCCACGCTGGGCAGAAATGGCCAGTCTCCCCATTGTACTCAGTCATTGGATAGGGTCTGCTTGGAAGCAGCCAAGGTGGGTCCTGAAGGTGTTACCAGCAGATGCTGCCAGTTAACCGTGTTTTTGGCAGCTGAACAGCAAGCTTTTTCTTGAACGGAAATCTAGGTGGTAGACCGTCATCGCCACCCGGCTGTGGTAGAGGAGAGATTCTTGGGGTTTAATTGCTCTTTGTACAGACTTGCTACTAAACCACTTTTAGTTGAACACCTTACCCTCCTCCACCTCCTCTTTCTCCATCTTCTGTAGCCCTGGTACTGTGGGGTCCTGAGGCTCTTGGGGCTTCTGTGAGGTCATTTCACCCAATCTGAAGGTTCCTAGGGCTTTCTGGCGGTGACATTTGAGCTGTGACTTAATAAACAGGAGGTAGTGAGGAAGCTGAGGATGGTTCCAGGCAGAGGGATCAGCAGAGTGAAAGCCCCAGAGTGATTGCCTGAGCTCTGCAGGTTGAGGCTGTGGTGGCTGTGAACGTGCCATTGCACTCCAGCCTGGGTGTCAGAGTAAGAGACTCCAACTAAAAAAAAAAAATAAATAAAACAAATGTGGATTCTTGGGTCCTACCCCAGACACAAAGGATCAGAAACTCTTGAAGTGGGGCCCAATAATTATAAATAATAGTACTGTGTGTTCAAACAACACCAGATCATCACTATCACTGTGCATAGGCATTCTCAGAATGTGTTTCTCGTTCATTAGGGAAATCAAAACTATTATGACATATCACTTCATACCCGTTAGGATGGCAATTATTAAAAACAATTATAGAAAAGTGTTGAGGAGGGTGTAGAGAAATTGGAACCCTGGTACATTCTGGTGGGAATGTGAAATGATACAGCTGCTGTGGAAAAGAGTATGGTGCTTCCTCCAAAAGCTAAACATAGAATTACAACAATTCTGCTCCTAAGGATATTCCTAACACAATTGAAAGTGGAGACTCAGATACCTGCACACCAGTGCTCATAGTAGCATTATTCAAAATAGCCAGAAGATGGAGACAACACATGGCCGTTGACAGATAAATGGATCAACAAAATGCTGTGCATATATCATGGAATATTATTTAGCCTTAAAAAGGAAGGGAATTCTGACGGGCTGCAACATGGATAAGCCTTGAAGACACTGTGCTAAGGGAAACAAGCCAGTCACAAAAGGATAATGGTAAGGGTCCACTTGTGTGAGGCAAGTAGGGACAGCATCATAGATGTTTGCCAGTAACTGGAGGAGGAGGGAAGGAGGAGTGATTGTTTAATGCATACAACGTTTCTGTTTGAGATGGTGCATTTTGAAAGTGGGCAGTGGTGCTGATTACTCAACATTGTATCTATGCTTAATGCCCCTGAATTGTACACTTGAAAGTGTTTTAAAAAAAAAGATACATTTTATATTATGTCATTTCACCTAATAATTTTTATGTGGCCTTGGACCAATAGCATCCTCATCACCTGGGAACTTGTTAGAAATGTGAATTCTTGCCGGGCACTGCGGCTCACGCCTATAATCCCAGCACTTTGGGAAGCGGAGGTGAGAGGAGAGAGGATTGTCTGAGCTCAGGGGTTCGAGACCAGCCTGAGCAACATGACGAGACCTTGTCTCTTCAATAAATCAGAAAATTAGCCAGGCATGGTGGCGTATGCCTGTGGTTCCAGCTTGGAAGACTGAGGCGGAAGAATCACCGGAGGCCAGGAGGTCGAGGTTGCAGTGACTGTGAGCGTGCCACTGCACTCCAGCCTGGGAAACAGAGTGAGACTCCAACTAAAAAAAAAAAAAAAAAAAATCAGACCTGGTGTGGTGGTCAGAATTACGTTTTTGATGGCTTATTCTGGCAAGGGTACGGAAGATGAATTTAAGGAAGACAGGAATAAGTTCCTGCAGGGATCCAAGTTACGAAGCTGTTGCAATAAATCAGACTGGCGATAAGGACTGAAGCACAGCACTGCCAACAGGGACAGAGCCTAGGACAGACATTAGGATGTTTTAGATTTTCAAACATACTGATTGATTATATGTTGGAGCTGCTGTCTTGACTTCAGTGGTTAATATTTTTAGTGTTGAGTTGGGAAGAGAATGGAGAATAGTGGATTATGTTTAGGAGGTGTTCAGCTTGGAGATGTTAAGTTTTCGGGGTCTGTGGGTCATTCAAGTGGAGATACCTAGTGAATAGTCAAATAGATGAGCCTGAAGCTCATATTGGTGGGTGGAGCTTGCGACCTAGAGATGAATATTGGGGAGTTAGAGTTGGCTGGGTGCGGTGGCTCACTCTGTAACCCCAGCACTTTGGGAGGCCAACGCAGGAAGATTGTTTGAGCCCAGGAGTTCAAGGCTCAACCAACATGGTGAGACCCCGTCTCTACAATAAACCAAAAACTAGCTAAATGTGGTGGTGCGTACCTGTAGTCCCAGGTACTTGGAAGGTTGAGGTGGAAGGATCCCCGGAGCCCAGCAGGTTGAGGCTGCGGTGACCGCGAGCATACCTCTGCATTCCAGCCTGGGTGATAGAGTGAGACTCCAACTCAGTAAATGAATGAATGAATGAATGACTGTTAGAGTGGGCCAGGCATGTTGGACATGAGCATGCCTCTGCACTCCAACCTGGGTGATAGAGTGAGACTCCAACTCAATCAATCAATCAATCAATCAATGGACTTTTGGAGTTGGTGTGGTGGCTCATTCTGTAATCCCAGCACTTGGGGAGGCCAAAGCAGGAGGATTGCTTGAGCCCAAGAGTTTAAGACTCACCCAACATGGTGAGACCTTTTCTCTACAGAAAATCAAAATATTAGCTGGGCGTGGTGTCACACACTTGAGTTCCCAGCTACTCAGGAGGCCAAGACAGGAGGATCACCTGAGCCCAAGAGGTCAAGGTTGTGGTGAGCTGTAAGCCACTGCACTCTGACCTGGGCAACAGAGTGAGACCCGACTCAAAAAAATCTGAGAGTGATTAAATCTCTCTCAAGGAAAGCATACAGAATGGCAAGTTTGATGGTGAGTGCTGTGCTTCGCAGACAAGCCATGAGAAACCCCAACATGTCTCAGGCAAGGAACCAAGGACATTAGGAAGGAATGGTTCAAAGTAAAATTTAAAAATATGGGATGATTGGTATTATTTTTACATTGTTCTGGCAATGCACAGAAAGAGAAGAGCCTTAATTTTTAAAACCCATTTTAGTCATTTTATGACAAAGTTGTTTAATAAACATCTTTTTTCAAAAGAAAAAAAAAAATAGAGGGAAATAGTGCCACAGAAGCCAAAGGGACAGACATTCCATAGCAGACAGATGGCCAGCTGAGGTTCAGGAAGGCAAACACTGGAAAGTGTTGGTATTGGCAGCATCTAGGCAAATTTTCTAGAATTTTAGAGGAGTGTGGGGAGAGGGGAAAGAACGTCTGGGTAATTAAAGATTGAGTGGTAATTAGGAACCAGGGAATGGAGAAATGGAATTTGGACCAATCTTCAAAGGAGCTGAAAAGAGTCGCGATAGAAACCAGCCCTAAGAAGGGTACAGGGTGAGCTGGGCACAGCTTAATTTATGAATTAAGTTCTCTATGTTATATGAGCACTGTACATGGTGACCTCAAAAATTATAATAGTAGCCAGGCGCAGTGGCTCACACCGTAATCCCAGCATTTTGGGAGGCCGAGGTAAGAGGATTGCCTGAGCCCAGGGGTTCGAGACCAGCCTGGGCAACTTGACAAGACCGGGTGTGGTAGCGTGTGACTGTAGTTCCAGCTACTTGGAAGGCTGAGGTGGAAGGATTGCCTGAGCCCAGCGGGTCGAGGCTGCGGTGGCTGTGAGTTTGCCACTGCACTCCAGCCTGGGTGACAGAGTGAAACTCCAACTCAAAAAAAAAAAAAAAATGCTGAGCCTGAAGGTGTGACTGAATTGCTGCAATTTTATGATAAAACTTGAACTGATGTGGAGTTGCTTCTTAGGGATAAGCAAAGAAAGTGTTTTGAGATGGAATCTATTCCTGGTAAAGATGCTGTGAACATTGTTGAAATGACAGCAAAAGATTTAGAATGTTCCATAATCTTTGCTGACAAAGCAACAGCAGGGTTTGAGAGGATTGACTCCCATTTTAAAAGAAGTTCTGTGGGTAAAATGCTATCCAACAGCATGGCATGCTACAAAAAAATCTTTCGTGAAAGGAAGAGTCAACTGATACACCAAACTTTGTTGTTTTATTTTTAAAAATTATAGGCCAAGGCAGGATGATTTCTTGAGCCTAGGCCTTTGAGACCAGCCTGGGCAAAATAATGAGACCTCATCTCTACAAAAATATCTAAAACTTATCCAGGCGGGGTGGCAAGTGCCCATAGTACCAGCTACACAGGAGACAGAAGCGGGAGGATTGCTTGAGCCCAGAAGGTCAAGGCTGTGGTAAGCCGTGATCATGCCACTGCACTCTAGCCTGGGCAACAGAGACCCCAACTGAAAAAAAAGATTGCCGCAGCTACACTGGCCTTCCACAGCCCCCACCCTGATCAGTCAGGAGCCATCAACATTGAGGCAAGACCCTTCACCAGCAAAAGGATTAAGACTTGCCAAAGGCCCAGACAACTGCTAACACTTTTTAGCAATAAGGTATTCTTAAATTAAGGTATGTACGTTGTTTTTTAAAGACAATGCTGTTGCACACTTAGACTGTAGTATAGTGTAAACATAAGTTTTATATGTACTGGAAAACCAAAATACTTGACTCACTTTATTGCAATATTCACTTTTATTGTGGTGGTCTAAAATCCCACTATCTCCAAGGTATGCCTGTACCAGAAAATCCTCCAGCTCAATGTCTAATAACAGTTCTGTTCTTAGAATTATACTTAGAACTATTCTTATTCCCTCATCTATTGACTTGGAATGAAAACGTTGCTCTTTTAATGAAGATAGTTTTGAGAATTAACTATAGGAGTTGGAAAGGAGAAAGCCAGGTATGATGGTTCACACCTGTAATCTCAGCACTTTGGGAGGCAGAGGCGAGAGGATTGCCTGAGTCTAGGGGTTCAAGACCAGCCTGGGCAACTTGGTGAGCCCTTACTTCTACAATAAATTTTTAAAATGAGCTGCGTGTGGTGGCACATGCCTGTGGTTCCAGTTACTTGGAAGGCTGAGGCAGAAGGGTTGCCTGAGCCCAGCAGTTCAAGGCTGTGGTGACTGCACTCCAGCCTGGGCAACAGAGTGAGACTCCTACTCAAAAAAAAAAAAAAAAAAGGAATGAAAGCACATTTCTAGGTTAGAGTGCTGAACACAAGCTATGGAGATGAGAACTATTAAATAAAGTAGGCCAAATAAACCCTTGAGAAACATCTATTTCCAGAAAAATTTTAAACTTTCATGGCTCTGGAGTTCTGCCCTTCCTATTTTTTTAATTGAATAAAATTAGATAGAAATATAAAGCAATTTGTCTAGAAGAAAAATCCCCAAGGAAAATGCTCGTTTTAGCTATTTAGAGAGTACATGTCAAATGAAAATTCTAAATGTTAATATTTAGAAAATGCACATTTCTCTAAGGTTGATTTGCTGTTGTGCAAGGTTTCCTTTTGCCCTTGTAATATTCTAAATAAGTATGCCACCTCTGACTTATTCTGTAAAATTTCAGCGATTATTAAAACAGAATAGTGTACCACATAGCTAAAATTAAATCAGTTTAAACCTCTCAGGAGTTGAAATTATGGTTGCTTAAGTTAATGGACTAATCAAACCATAGTTTCAGATGTTGCTGCAATATTCTAATTACTGCAATCTGATTTTCCTTAGTAATTGTGAAGGTCAAAACTGAAAACCTGATTCAAAAAGGAAATTAAAAGTTAAAAATGAAAGACAAGGAAGACATTTTTTATTCTCACATTTGTCATGATAGATTATTAAGTTGGCCTTGTAAATTCAAAAAAAGATTTTGCTGTAAATCACATCGGAGTTGATTCAAGGAGTGGAAACAACATTATTTAAAGGTAATTCACTATACATTAAATGAAAATCTACACGGTTTTATTTTTATGCTTTTGTAAGACTTTCATGTGAGTAAAAGCAGATGCAAGAAAAAAAATCCTTTGTCAGAACACATATCCTTGTTTGAGGATCCAAAACTATGGTTCTGGTGTGTTCAAGACAAGCCTTAGTAATAGATATATAAAGAGGCGACTAGGCCGGGCACGGTGACTCACGCCTGTAATCCCAGCACTTTGGGAGGTGGAGACAAGAGGATTGCATGGGCCCACTGGTTTGAGATCACCCTGAGCAACATGGCAAGACCTTGTGTCTATAATAAATTTAAAAGATTACCTGGGCTTGGTGGCCACGCCTGTAGCTCCAGCTACTTGGAAGACTGAAGCAGAAGGATTGCTTCAGCCCAGCAGGTTGAGGTTGTAGTAGCTGTAAGCATGCTACTGCATTCCAGTCTGGGCGGCAGAGTGAGACTTCAACTCAAAAAAAAAAAAAAAAAAAAAAGCTACATGGGAGTATTGCAGATTTTGGGAAAGACCTCTTCGTTCTCACAAAATATATCTGTAGTCACTTTCTCATGCCTAAAATCCCATGAATAAGGAACAAAGTTCTTTAGTCTTTAGTAGAAAATAGGATTAAAATCCAGAAATTTCTAGGATCTACAACACTAATATTTATCTTTTTTCTAAATTTTATTATGAAAAGTTAACACAAAAATCAAAAGATAAATTTATCTGGATTTAACAATTGTTTACATTTTGCTGTATTGTTATTTTTGCCTCTGTGTGTGTTTATGACATTTGAAAGTAAATTGTTGACATCGTGATGTTTCACTTCTAAATACTTCTCAAATCTAAACCCAACAGCATTCTTCTACCTAATGACCATACTGCATTACCCTTCAGAAAATTGAGTCATTTCCTAATATCTAACATACGTGTTCAAATGTTCCCATATTCCCCCACAAGTCTCTTATTTATAGCTTTTTTTTTTTTCCCATACCAGGATCCATTGAAGGTCATACTATTGGTAATGTCTTTTCTAGCCTGTTAAATATAGAGCTGTCTCCCCATCTTTTGATGTTTTTATTTTTTTTCATGGCATTGATACTTTGAAGACTGCAGGCTAGACGTGTTAGAGAATGTTTCATATTCTGCGTGTACCTGGTTCTTTCTTCATGGTGTCATCTAACTTGTTTCTCCATTTTCTGAACGTTGTATAGACTAGAAGTTAGGTCTGCCAAGGGGGTTGAGTAGTTTCAGGCCAAAAAAATTTAGCAGAAGTTGTTCATAGGTAATGCTATGCATGTTATTTTACAATGTATTAGGAGGCCCATAAAGACAGGTTGGCCGGGCGCAGTGGCTCACGCCTATAATTCCAGTACTTTGGAAGGCCAAGGCAAGAGAATTGCCTGAGCCTAGGAGTTTGAGACCAGCCTGGGCAAATTGACAAGACTTCATCTCTACAATAAATCAAAAAATTAGCTGGGCATGGTGGTGCATGCCTATAGTTCCAGCTTCTTGGAAGGCTGAGGTGGAAGGATCTCCTGAGCCCAGCAGGTCGAGGTTGTGGCGTCCATGAGCATGCCTGCACTCCAGCCTGGATGACAGAGTGAAACTTCTACTAAAAAATTTTTAAAAAGCCATTAGCCCTCAAGATTCCCAGAACAAGTTGGCATAAAAGTTCATGTGCACAGGGAATGTGCCAGTTTAGTGAGTTTAGTGTAAGCAGCAAGATTCAGCACTGAATAAAGTCATGAAGCCTGTTTGCTTCAAAACTTGATATCCCTAAGTGCTTATGGATCATAGATTTAAACAAACTTCTATTCTGAAAATGGAAGCCTAATATATAGACAAGCATAATGCAGTGTGACAACTCTTACCTGGTACTTGAGACCTAAGTTCTAGTCCCACTTCTGTCACCAAATAACTGTGTGAAACTGGAGATCATTAACCTCTCTGGGCTTTCATTGATTCACAATGGAGTAGATATGTTTTCCAAGCTGATCTGCAGTCCCTTGCTCTTGTAAATATCACACAAGCGCCAACAAGATTGAATATCAATGCATGTTTCTTACTGAGACAACAGCACTTTGACTTGACTTCTTGTATTCTTTATGAGGCAGGTATGGAAGTATCAGTCGTCTCAAATTGAAGCATTGCTCCATATCCAATTATTTAGGTAATTATTGTCATGAGGGCAAAGTGTAGTCTGAATAGGGTGCTTCTGTCTGTGGAATGATAGATTTCTTCCTGCCTGTCGGAAAGAATCAGATTGGATCATCAGTGGGAAAACAGAATGAGGGGTTGGGCTGCAACTTTATTCCCTTCTGAATTGTATGTAAACATGTGTGGTTAAATCTGAGTCAGCTTTTCCAGCTGCTGATGAGAACATGCTGGAGATTTGAGTGGTGTAATTGGGTCCGGGTCCTGCTTTCTGTCCCCTTAATTGAAGAGCCCTGGACATGTTCCCGGGCCACTCTACTCGCAGAAGGACTGAGGACAGTGGGTTCGAGAGGCTTCTGCCTCACACTGCAGAGTCCTGCCTGAGTCCTGACCACAGAAGGCAGCAGAGTTCCATTATCCCCTCTTTCATCCTATCCCACCTATCCACTAATGTCCCATCGAAAAACTGGCCTGTGCATGCATGGAAGATAGGCAGGAAGGGTGAAAAAGAGTTGACTTGTCTCCAAGACTTTTTTTTTTTTTTTGAGTTGTAGTGGCCAAATGTTCAATCCGAGAGACCACCAAGAGCCAATTCTGATGAAAGTTCAAGAGGGTCTTTATTTACAAGCTCGAGCCTGGACCTCTGTCAACAACCGACACAGTGTACATTCAGAGGCCCTGATTTCTTTAAGCAGATGCCTTTTATGCTTTTACACAAAGGGGGGAGGAGGAGTTTGGGGGGCTTTCCAGTGTTGTTACCATTGGTTAGTTCCTCTGGTGGTCAGCTTAATCGTGGAGGATTGGCTAGCCTGACTCGGGCTAACCTTGGTCCACTAGCTGGGGAAGTTGCAGAGACATCTGGAAACTTAGGTGATTACCCCCTGGCACTGATTGGCTGTTGCTAAGGGGAAAGTGAGATAAGGGAAGAATAACTGGAGCTTTGCATTTTTTCCATAACCGGAACTTTAAACAGTTACAGGTCATGTTTTAAGACAGAAAACTAAAAACTAAAATGGCTGTGCTATTTCCACAAGCCGATTACATATTTATTGGGTTATAGCATGCTTTTAACCCAAGTTTATGGTATACTCTATTACGGTCCTCTCAGAGTTGGAGTCTCATTCTGTCGCCCAGACTGGAGTGCAGTGGCCGCTCCTGGCCACTGCAGCCTCGACCTGCTGGGCTCCGGCGATCCTTCCGCCTCAGCCTTCCAAGTAGCCGGAATTACAGGCGCGCGCTACCACGCCCGACTGTTTTTTGATTTATTATAGAGATGAGGTCTCGCTGCCCAGGCGGGTCTCGAACCCGCGGGCTCAGGCAATCCACTCACCTCAGCCTCCCAAAGACTTGGGATTACAGGCTGAGCCACCGAGCCCGGCTTTCCAAGACTTTTGTAATAAATACTGCCCTCCTGCATAAAAGTGTGAGGGCGGTCAGGGATTGGCCAGTGGGAGGAAATGGAGTTGAGTATGTAAGGAATACAAAAAAAATCAGACTAGAGAAGTAGATAAAAGCAAAAGATTTCCTGTCTACCAGTTTAGGGTGCAGTGGTGGAGGGTTACAAATTAACTGATAATAGGCAGATTCATGGGAGAAACTTTTTTTTTTTTTGAGTTGAAGTCTCACTCTGTCACCCAGACTAGAGTGCAGTGGTCGCTCCCGGCCCCCGCAGCCTTGACCTGCTGGGCTCCGGCGATCCTTCCACTTCAGCCTTCCAAGTAGCTGGAATTACAGTCATGCGCCACCATGCCCGGCTAATTTTTGATTTATTGTAGAGATGAGGTCTCGCCAAGTTGCCCAGGCGAGTCTCGAACCCATGGGCTCAGGCAATCCACTCACCTCAGCCTCCCAAAGCGCTGGGATTACAGGCTGAGCCACCGAGCCCGGCCGGGAGAAAAATTTTAATTCACATCCATGTGAGAACATTCGAGTAAAGAGCCGGGCTGAACAGACAGGAACAAGAGTTCGTATATCAACTTAATAGGGGAAAAGAGGGAGAGATGGGACTTCTGTGGGAGACAAATGGACTTTTAGGAGAGATGAATGGCTTTTAGAGGAACAAATGGGAGGTATGATTGTTTGTTTATGCAGTTTCTTATCCCAGCACTAATAGTTTCCGTCCTTGCTAGAAACTCCCCAAGAGAAGGGATTTATGGCAACTTCCTTCTTGGAAGACTGTGCCTGTAATCAGATCAGAGAAGTCCTAAAAAGGCTTCTTTCTGCATCTACTGTATCTCAAATGTCTTCAGTTTAAAGTCATCTTTACACCATTTCAGTGTCTTGCAAGTTCCTACAGAAGTCAAGAATTTGAGTGAAGCCTCCGAGTGCTTGTAAGGGAAACAGACCCAAAGTACAGGGGAATCTCTGTGTCCTGGCCTTCTTTCCCAAGCCTCTGACCATTGAGCACCATCTGTGTACCTTCACTGGAACAAAGGAAGAAACTGATGTACAAATGGACAGCCCCCCTGCAAAAAAAAAAAAAAAAATTACTTTTTGGAGGGCAGGCCCCTTGTAGTACAGGCTTCCCCTACTAGGTAAGTGTTGTAGGAACCCATTGGCATCAGTGTACTAGCGAGCATTGTTGTTAGAGGCTGCGTTTGACTTCTGTGGATTTTTTTGGGAGATTCTTTCAACACATTTGCCCATTTCATGATGGGTGATTTACGAGCACACCTGCTCACACCACGCTGAGTGTTCAGTTTTTGACCCAAAATGGCATTATTCCTGTGCTTCACCCTGAGTGACTTTGTTTTTGTTTCTCTGGATGAAAAAAGCCCTCAAAGGGAAACATTTTGCTATGTAGAAGAGGTGAAACAAACAAAACAAAAAGAGCAGAAGCAGTAAAAGGCATCAAAATTGATGAGTTTAAACACTTTTGAGCAGTGGAAATAGTGTCTTGATAGGTGTATTGCTTCTAATGGTGATTGAAGTTTAAACATGGAAGAATAAATACACCATTTTTTATAAGTAAGTTCCAGGTGTTTTTGGGGGGAGGTTCCCCTTATATTTATACCTTATGACTTTTTAAAAAATTATCAAGGGATTTAGGAAACAATTGTGTTAAGTTTATTTCATCCAATTTCTTTGGGTGAATAATCAGGCATTATCCTTAATTGCTGGATGGGGGTGGCTTGGAAAGATGGGGACGGGGATACAGTGGGAGGCTGGCCCACTTCATCAAAAGGGAGAGTCAAGTAATTAAGCTAAGAAGTATTTAGAAAGTGCCCAAGCCTCTGAAAGTCAAGTTCTGGAATCCAAGTTTTCTGGCCTGTAGGGCATTGTGCAAAATGTACATGGTTAGTTAGGCATTTGCTTGATGGATGTGGGAGGGTTGGATTAGAACATATGAAAAGCTTGGTAGGTTGTTTTTGAGTATAATTTACTTAATTGTTTCTGGCCTGGTAAGTATACCCCGAGGCTTGATATTGATGTATATGATTCAAAAAAACAAAAAACAATAAGGCCTTTATCGACTTGTGGTTTAATGGCTTTAAATAAATTAACTTCGTTTGGCTCCATTCAGCACACTGATGATATTTGCAATCTATTAACTTTCTGTATACTTCTCTTAAGTTACAACTGTATTATATTACTTTTTCCATCAAGCAACTTCAAAAAGTGTACACATCCCATAAAACATCTATCGGAAAAAGCTGAGCCCTATCCCCAGATTCCAATTGGGTGTTAGATTCTCATGCTAATTTTTAATTGAAGCAGGTCTTTATTTAAAAAATACTAAGAGCATTTGGTGCAAGGTAAACAGTATGCTCCAAGGATCAGCAGTCAGTGCTGCCTCAAACTGTGTGACTGCTATGGACTAAGAAATGTGTGCCTCCAAACTCTTATGTTGATACCTAACTAGTGTGATTACATAGATAGGGCTTTTAGGAGGTCATTAAGTTTAAACAGGCCATAACTGTGGGGTTCTAATATGATAGGAAAGACAGGCTTGTGCAAAGTGGAAACTTTCTCTTCCTAAGCACATACACACTCAGAGTAGAAGCCACGTGAGCACTGAGAAGGTGGCCCATGACAAGTCAGAAGAAGTCCACACCAGGAACACAATCTTCTGGCACCTTGATCTTTGACTTCCAGCTTCCAAACGGTAAAAAATAAATGTCTTTTGCGTAAGCTGCCCAGTCTGTGATTTTTTGTTATGGCATCTCAAGCAGACTGGTACAGTGATCTTAGAAACAAGTTACTGATTATGGTCTCTGGGTATGATATGTAAAATTTGTAGATAGGCTAAATAAACCCTAAGCTCTCTTCCAGCTCTGGCATTATTATAATTCTAACTAAAATTATTATGATTCTAACTAACATGGTCTTGATTCCAGAAGAGTGCCAATTTTTTTTTTTGAAATGGAGTCTCACTTGCCCCAGCGGACTTTGAACTTCTGGCCTCAAGTGATCCTCCCACCTCATCCTCCCAAGTAGCTGGGACTATAGGCATGTGCTACTGTGCCTGGCCAAAAAAAAATTTATTTAAAAAAAAATCTAGGCTTGGCGCGGTGGCTCACGCCTATAATCCCAGCACTTTGGGAGGCCAGGGTGAGAGGATTGCCTGAGCCCACGGGTTCCAGACTAACCTGGGCAACTTGGTGAGACCTCATCTCCACAGTAAATCAAAAAATTAGCCAGGCGTGGTGGTGCATGCGTGTAGTTCCAGCTACTTGGAAGACTAGGCAGAAGGATCACTTGAGCCCAGCAGGGCAACAGAGTGTGACTCCAACTCAAAAAAAAAAAAAAAAAAAAATCCAGTTTCAACTTTTCAGAAAAATTACAAAGTGGTACAGAGAGTTCCATCTATCTTACTCAGATTCAGTAAGTTGTAATATCTTTCCCCATTTTTTAATATTCTCTGTATGTTTATGTATATGCCTATTTGCATATACAATAACCTGAACACATCATTATTTATTTTCAGAATCCATTTAAGAGTAGATTATCTTCTACCACTTAATACATAAGGATGTTCCTAAAACAAGGATATTTACTTAACTTTTCAACTTCAGAAATTTAACATTGACATAACACTTTCATCTCATCTACAGCCCATGTTCCAGTTTCATCAACTCTCCTGATAACATCTTTAACACATTCCCCCTGCCCCTCTCCCCCAGACTAGCAACCAGTAAAGGATTACACAGTGCATTGTCATATTTCTTTCTGTTTTTTTTTTTTGCTGGGGTCTCACTCTGTCACCCAGGCTGGAGTGTAGTGGCACGATCACGGTTCACCACAGCCTTGACTTCCCACCTCCCAGAATCCTCCCACTTCAATTTCCCAAGTAGCTGGAACTATAGGTGCACATCACCACTCCCAGCTATTTTTAAAATTTTTTTGTAGAGACTAGGTTCTCGCTGTGTTGTCCAGGCTGGTCTCAAATTCCTGCGTACAAGCAATTCTTTCATAGTCTCCCAAAGTGCTGGGATTACCAGCGTGAGCTAGCGTGCCCGACTGTCATGTTTCTTTAGCCTCCCTGCATGTGGGAACAGAGCCTCAGTTTCTCTCTGCTTTTATGACCTTAACAGTTTTGACTAATACAAGCCAGTTATTTACTAGCATGACCTTTATTTGGGGTCCGTTTAATGTTGCCCGTGATTAAATTCAGATTCTGAGTTCTGACTGGAACACTGTTAAGCGTGTTGTGTCTTTTTCAGGGCAGCATATCAGGGGACACAAAAAGACTGAAGTCTTTCACTGGCATTACTAATTTTGATTCCAGAAGAGTGCCACTGCCCTCCCGCCTGGGCGACAGAGTGAGACTGCAACTCAGGAAAAAAAAAAAAAAAATCAGCCGGGCTCAGTGGCTTTAGCTTGTAATCCCAGTGCTTTGGGAGGCTGAGGTGAGTGGATTGCCTGAGCCCGCGGCTTCGAGACCCGCCTGGGCAACTTGGCGTAGACCTCATCTCTACAATAAATCAAAAAAGTAGCCAGGCGTGGTAGCGTGCGCCTGTAGTTCCAGCTACTTGGAAGGCTGAGGCGGAAGGATCGCCGGAGCCCAGCAGGTTGAGCCTGTGGTGGCCGGGAGTGGCCACTGCACTGCACTCCAGTCTGGGTGACAGAGTGAGACTCCAACTCAAAAAAAAAAAATCTAGTTTCAATTTTTCAGAAAAGCTACAAAGTGGCACAGAAGAGTTGAGGCCACATAAGCTATCCTGCTCTTTGTGTGACTCCTCCCTTAGACTTAACATCCATTGATGATTCCTTACTTGAACCAGTCTTCACTCGGATACTTAGAGAATGGTGATTTCTAGTGCCACCACTCCCTCCACATTTATCAGTTGGCACAATTTATCCACTATAAGCAAGAGTCTTCACTCTCCTTCTCTACCCTGCCCACTACACACAGTTATGTAAAGGGTTTTTATTTTATTCAAAGGGTGAATAATCCATCACTCTTGTTATTTATTTATTTTTGAGTCAGGGTCTCCCTCTATCCCCCAAGCTGGAGTGCAGTGGCTCCATCAGGCTCACCACAACCTCCACCTTCTGGGCTCAAGTGATCCTCCCACTTCAACCTCCCGAGTAACTGGAACTACAGGCATGCACCACCACACCTAGCTAATTTTGGGGGTTTTTCTGAGTCAGAGTCTCACTCTGTTGCACGGACTGGACATACTTATGGCCATCAGAGCCTCAACCTGCTGGGCTCAGATGATCCTTCCACCTCAGTCTTCAAAGTAGCTGGAAATGCAGGTGTGCGCCACCACGCCCAGCTAATTTTTTGATTTATTGTAGAGATGAGGTCTTGCCAAGTTGCCCAGGCTGATCTCGAACCCTTGGACTCAGTCCTCTCACCTTGGCCTCCCAAATGCTGGGATTGTAGGCATGAGCCTCTGCGCCCAACAATTTAAAAAATATTTTTGTAGAGATAAGGTCTTGCTATGTTGCCCAGGCTGATTTCAAACTCCTGGACTCAAGCGATCCTCCCACCTCAGCCTCCCAAAGTGCTGGGATTACAGGAACAAGCCACCACACCCACCTTATTTATTTTGATGCTCAGATTGTCCTAGTTTGGATCAGTAGGAACCCCTTCAAACTGGCTGCTATGTCCTTCCAACATACCCTCATCAAACTTTTAACACTTTTGAGAAATATTGATTAAAACCAGAGGCAGCCGGGTACAGTGGCTCAAGCCTGTAATCCCAGCACTTTGGGAGGCTGAGGCGGGAGGATTGCCTGAGCCCAGGGGTTTGAGACCAGCCCTGGCAACTTGGTGAGACCACGTCTCTACAATAAATCAAAAAAATTAGCCGGGCGTGGTAGTGCGTGCCTGTAGTTCCAGCTCGTTGGAAGGCTGAGGCACAAGGATAACCTGAGCCCAGCAGGTTGAGGCTGCGGTGACCACGAGCATGCCACTGCACTCCAGCCTGGGCAACAGAGTGAGTTTCCAACTCAAACAAAAAAGAGGCAAATAAAAATACACGCTATTTGTGTGTGTGTGCATGCATGCACTCTGGAGTCCCAGGAGCAAAGTGAAGGTCAGATTATCAATTGACAGCAGTTAAAATTGTGTTAGAGACCATTGCCTTGCTAGACTCTGGTGTGGCCATGTGTTCTTTGAGCTATGACTGTCACCATGCTTCCTGGCTTTGCCTCCTCCCCCACCTTGGGGAAGTGAATCTTCTCTCCCCCTCTCTCTAATTTACTTTTAGATAAACTATATTTTTTTTTTTTTTTTTTTTTGAGTTGGAGTCTCACTCTGTCGCCCAGACTGGAGTGCAGTGGCCGCTCCCGGCCACCGCAGCCTCGACCTGCTGGGCTCCGGCGATTCTTCTGCCTCAGCCTTCCAAGTAGCTGGAACTACAGGCATGCGCTACCACGCCCAGCTGATTTTTTGATTTATTGTAGAGATGAGGTCTTGCTGCCCAGGCGGG
>NW_007248164.1:348208-355254 GCF_000164805.1 Carlito syrichta
GTCTCGAACCCGTGGGCTCAGGCAATCCACTCACCTCAGCCTCCCAAAGGTGCGGGATTACAGGCTGAGCCACCGAGGCCGGCTGATAAACTATATTTTCTAATCTAAAAAAAAAATTGTGTTAGAAGCCAGGTGTAGCAGCATGCACCTGCAGTCCCAGCCACTCCAGAGAATGCCTTGAGCCCAAGAGTTCGAGACCAGCCTGGGCAATTTGCGAGATTCCCATCTGAAAAAACAAAACCAAAAATAGATGTTATAACTATATATGACACACTCTCTTTAGTTTTATTATTTTTAGATCTGCTAGTTAGTTCTCATAATTAGTTTTCATAGTTATCATAGGTAATTAGACTGGAGTTGGCCAAAATCCATGCGCTTATTTGCAGCCCACACCAAGTTTCTTTTCAACATGGAATCGTCTTCAACATCTTTATCCTTGTTTTAAATGTCAGCTTCTTTAGCATCTGTCTTTTCTTACCATGATGTGTTTGCACAGATTTTCACTTCAGTTCATTTAGCCTGTGGTACTTGGTCTCCACAGATGCTCTGATAGTTCTTCCCTCTGTAATCTTGCTGAGTAAAGCAAGGTTTTCTCCCAAACTCGTAACAATTTTTATTCATTTTCTCTGTTCATGACACTCTTAGCATCTCAGTTGTTTTTTCCAATGCCCCCAGGTCAAAAGAAATACTGGATAGTTCCTATTATTAAGTACTCAGGCCCAAACAACTTAATAAGTATTTATGTACAACAACTTTGTAGCCACTTAAAAACAGTTTTTGGCCAGGCACGGTGGCTCATGCCTATAATCCCAGCCCTTTGGGGGGCTGAGGTAAGAGGATTGCCCAGGAGTTTGAGACCAGCCTAGACAGCATAGCAAGACACATCTCTAAAAATAAATAAATAAATAGCTGGGCATGGTAGCTCACACCTATAATCCTAGCACTTTGGGAGGCTAAGGTGAGAGGATCTCTTGAGGCCAGGAATTTGAGACCAGCCTAGGCAGCATAGCAAGATCTTGTCTCTGCAAAAAAAAAAAAAAAAAAAAAAAAAAAAATATATATATATATATATATATATATATATTAGCCAGGTGTGGTGACTGATGCCTGTAATCCCAGCTACTTGGGAGGCTAAAGCAGGGAGATTTCCAGAGCCTAGGAAGTCAAGGCTTCAGTGAACCGTGACTGTGCCACTGTATTCCAGCCTGGGAGACAGAGTGAGACCTTGACTCAAAAAATAATAAATAAACAAATTTTACACATCAATTGAGAGACAAGTTATATTTTCATATCATTTTTGAACCACAGTTAGTTGCCAGTGGAATTGTGCACCTTGGACAGTGTACAATTTCTCAAGCCGTGGAAGCAGATTGGACACAATCCTAACTTCCTATTCCTCATTGATTTTCATGGGCAGTTTTTTATCACAACTGCCGAAGACCTAGCTTTGCAAAGAGATGTCCTCATTGAAAGAAATGTAGAGTGATCTACTGCTGAAACTGTGACCTAGCTGTTGGATTGCGTAGTGTCCCATGGATGTCACATATCCCTGTGTTTCCTCAAAAATGTAAACCATTCTGCAGCACTTTTGTGAATTCACTGTGGCAACCCAGGGTGCTTGGCTGCACAATTTGGGAACCATGGCACTAAGTCCCAGAAACTTTGTCTCCTTTGTAAAATAGCAACGACAAGTATTGGATTGGTGTTTAAAATCTTTTTGCTAATAATGAAAGCTGTAGAGTTAATTTTGTAGCAGCACCAAGCTGTAGTTTGGAAATTGGGTGATCACATTATTTTCCAAACATTCCAGGACACTTTTTTTTTTTTTAGTTGGAGTCTCACTCTGTCGCCCAGGCTAGAGGGCAGTGGCATGCTCATGGCCACCCCAAAATCAATTGCTGGGCTCCAGCGATTCTCCCCATCCCCTCCCCCCAGCCTTTCAAGTAGCAAGAACTAGAGGCAGATGCTACTGCACCTGGCTAATTTTTGATTTATTATAGAGATGAGGTCTCGCCAAGTTGCCTAGGCTGGTCTTGAACCCGTGAGCTCAGGCATTCCACTCACCCTGGCCTCCCAAAGTGCTGGGATGACAGGTTGAGCCACCGAGCCTGGCCTCAGGACACTTTTAACAGCGAAAAGTGATATTACCGTGGAGGAGGCTGGGACAACATGTGCAAACAACTTCTCTGGTGGGACACGGTGACTCATGCCTACAATCCTAACATTTGGAAGGTCGAGGCGGGAGGATTTCTTGAACCCAAGAGTTTGAGACCAGCCTGGGCAACACAGCAGGACCTCATCTCTACAAAAAAATAAAAATAAAAAAATTAGCTGGACGTCATGGTGTGTGCCCGTACTCCCAGGTACTCGGGAGGCTGAGGCAGGAGGATTGCGTTAGCCCAGGAGGTCGAGGCTGCCGTGAGACGTGATTGTGCCACTGAACTCCAGCCTAGGTGACAGGGCAAGACTCTGATTAAAAAAAAAAAAGTCTTGGCCACCCAGTTTATCTGTGATACACATTCTGAAATCAATCTTTACTCAACAAACGGTCACTATTACAGTGTAGTTTCTATTAGCACACAATTCGCCAAGGGATCTCACCACATTAAATTCTTCCTCTCTCTCTTATCCCTGTGCCTCCATTTTCCCTCAGACCCTGCCTAGACCTATGTTTTTCCCGCATCTCCACCCGAAATCCTGTCAGAACTTACCCACCACTTTCCTAGTCACCCAGGTTTTTATTTCACTCCTGGTTTCTAGGTGTGACCAGGAAACCAAGAGAACGGGATGCTAACACCATGTCCCCAACCCCATGTGTGTTAGCCCATCCCATGCACTTCTTATATATTTTGAGATTTCCTAAATTTGAATTTAACCTAAAGGCATCGCTTTTGTAAAATGCAAGAAGCTGAGCTATCTCATGACTCCATCCAGTAAGGACACCTGGCTGGCAGCCCCAAGACTCATTGACAATAATCCAAGTCTTTCCCACAGTGTTTTGAAGAGTTGTGGCAGGTAGCTACATTCACAACCCGCAAGAAAACGTGCAAAAGGCCTCCTTTTTCATCTTTGTTTTGTTTAGATATGGCCCTTCCAGGGCAGCTGTCCCAAATCTCCCCTTCCACCCCAAGTCCTTCTCTGAACTGTCCAACCTCAAGCTCTCTTCCGTCTGTCACACCTACTTAGTCGTTGACTTCTCTGAAATCTCAAGTTGTTATTTGGAGACTTGGCACAATAAATGGACCCGGGCTCTTTCTTAGAAGAGAAGAAGCTGGGTGATGACAATTCAGAGTGCAGGCACTTAATTTTTTGTTTTTATTTTTTTCTTTTTGAAACTACAGGCGTGTGCTACCACACCCAGCTAATTTTTGATTTATTGTAGAGATGAGGTCTCACCGAGTTGCCCAGGCGGGACTCGAACCCGCGGGCGCAGGCAATCCACTCACCTCAGCCTCCCAAAGTGCTGGGATTACAGGCTGAGCCACCGAGCCGGGCTTGTTTTTATTTTTTCTTTCACATTTGAATCCATCTGTTCATCCATCCATCCATCCATTCATCTAACCTGGATGTCTGAAGCTTCCACTTAAATGCAGAGTTCTAAAGAACAGGCTAAAAAGATGGTAAGATAAAGATTCCACCTTGAGAGAATTACAATTTAATTGGAGAGAAAAATTTAAAAACAAAAAACCAGTATGGGATGTTTGGGAACTGAAGTGTGAGTGCTTCAGAAACATTTGTTGACTGTAGGAAATAGCATTGACTTTGAATAACCATCGCTAGTACACACACACACACACACACACACACACACACACGCACGCACGCACGCACCAGGCGTGGTGGTGCGTGCCTGTGGTTCCAGCTACTTGGAAGGCCTTAGCCTTGGAAGGCTGGAGGTATTGCCTGAGCCCAGCAGGTTGCGGCTGCGGTGGCTGTGAGCGTGCCGCTGCCCTCCAGCCTGGGCAACAGGGTGAGACTCCGACTCAAAAACAAATAAAAAAATCATCGCCAGTGAACTCCCCAAGAATGTATCTGCCAAGCAGTCTCTGTGCACAGAGGTGACCGTTAAGGCGGGCGTGAACTCACCAAGCATTTATCTGTCAGGCATAGACGTGCAAAGACGTGCAAAGACGTGACCATTAGGGTGGGGGGTGGGGGACGTCTCCAGGACCCAGGGGCAAGGAGAGGCTGCAGTCGCCCCACCAAGGCAGCTCTGACCGTTCCTGCCTCCTTGCCCCATCCAAGCCTTCATCCGACCAGTAAGCTACGGGCCAGCACTGCCCGTCGCCTGGGCCCGGGGACTTTTCGGGGAGAGGGTGAAACTGTGTGCGGTCACAGGCAGTGGCAGATCGGCGGGAAGGGGCTGCCGGCCCGGGCAGGGGGCTCGTCCAGGGGCATCCCCCTGCTCGAGATCTCGTGGGGACCAGCCGGGGAGGCCGGCGCCCGCATCCCGAGGAGCCAACGGGGGCCCAGCCTGGCTCCGCCGCGCCGCAGCCTCCCTGCCCGCGGCCCGGCGCCAGGGCTCTGCCGCGTTGCGGGCGCCGATGGAACTGAAGAAAGGAGGAAACGTAACAGCGCGCGCAGTCAAGGCCGGGAAACGCGGGGCGGAAGAATTCCGACGAAACCATCTAACAGGAGCAGGAAGAAATGCCGGCAGTGGCTACTGGGTGCAGACGAGCGGAGCGCTTGAACCCGAAACACTCCCTGATAGGTTACGCAAAAGGGAGCAGAGAGGGCGCCGAAATAGCTCAGTTGGGAGAGCGTTAGACTGAAGATCTAAAGGCCCCTGGTTCGATCCCGGGTTTCGGCAGCTCCTTTTTTGCCTCTTAGCCTGAAGGAACTCAAATTTGGGGAAATCCTCCATCCGCTGTCCTCTGGTTCATTCATTCAAGTCCAAGTGACAAGACGGCCTTGAAGGGTGAAGGTGAGATAGAAATAGCCGCTCGGTAGCATGGCTTCCGTGGGGGAAGAAGGAGGTGGGAGTTGGTCGCGCATGCGCGCTGCGGAGCTGAGAGCCGGGATCCAGAGCCCTGGGACGTCCAGCCGCCCCCGAGCGCGCTGCGGGCATCCCAGGCCCCGCCACGCCCGTGGGAGAAGGTCAGGTCTGACCTGGGGGGCGAGAAAGGCTTGGTTTCGTTCCATTCCTTGCGAGTATCCAAACGGAGAAAAGGCAAGACTCCGCCGCTTCGTGCAACGGCCCCATCGGGCGTCGCCGCCGGACGGAGCCTGCAGCTGGGAAGTTCTGGCTGGAGGCGCACCAAGGCCGGCTCTGGGCGGGCGCCACCCGTTTTACCTGTCCCGCGGGAAAAGCCTGGCAGGGGTACAGCTCCCAAACATTTGAAAATGAACAACTGGCCGGGCGCGATGGCTTACGCCTATAATCCCAGCACTTGGGGAGACCGAGGTGAGAGGACTGCCTGAGTCCACGGGTTCGAGACCAACCTGGCCACTTGGCGAGATCTGGTCTCTGCAATAAATCAAAAATTAGCCGGGCGTGGTAGGGCACGCCTGTAGTTCCAGCTACTTGGAAGACCGAGGCGGAAGGATCGCCGGAGTCCCGCAGGTCGAGGCTGCGGTGGCCGGGAGCGTGCCACCGCCCTCCAGCCGGGGCGATAGAGTGAGACTCCGACTCAGAAAAGAAAAGAAAACGAACAGCTGCCGGCGTGGTGGCTCACGCCTGCAATCCCAGCACTTTAGGAGGTGGAGGCGAGAGCATTGCCTGAGAGCAGCCTGGGCAATTTGGCGAGACCTGGTCTCTGCAAGAAGAAAAATCTGCCCGGCGTGGTGGTGCACGCCTGTAGTTCCAGCTACTTGGCAGGCTGAGGCGGAAGGATGGCCTGAGTCCAGCAGGTCGAGCCTGCGGTGGCTGTGAGCGTGCCACCTGGGCGACTGAGTGAGACTGACGAACTTGGAGGCAGGGCCAGTGTTTCTCAAAGTGCCGTCCCCAGATAAGCTGCAAGGCACCACAAGGGAGCTAGTCAGAGTTGCAGGTTCTCAGCCCCGCCCCAGCCAGACCTGCTGAATAGGAACTCAGGGGTGCCACCCAGCGCTGGGTGTTTAAACCAGCCCTCCGGGGGATTCTGGCGCTGCTGGGGTTTGAGATCCACGGGCCATGACACCCTTTCTGTTTCCAAGAGCCCTTTCCCAAGAGGGTTTTTTGTGAACTAGCTTTTTTTCTTTTGTGTCTTTTATCCAAGTGTGCAATAAAACTTCGACACGTGCTCGAAATGAATTTTTCTGAGAGTTTCGCCTTCACACGAGTGAGGGGGAGGGTGCCAGGGGGTGGGGCAAACAAGGGTAGGTATCAGTTTTCCTAGCTACCTGTGGGAACCCACCCCAAAGTAAGTAGTGTGGAGTGAAGAAAGGGGAGACCCGGGTGCCCGATTTTATGTTGTATTGCTCGAGGGAACGGAGCCAGGACCCGAAGTTGCTGGCATGTAGAACTGAATTTTAAAAGAAGAGGTCGGTGTGACTTATGCCTGTAATCCCAGCACTTTGAGAGGCTGAAGTGAGCGGATTGCCTGCCTGAGCCCATGGGTTCAAGACCAGCCTGGGCAACTTGGCAAGCCCTCGTCTCTACAACAGATCAAAAAATTAGCCAGGCCTGGGGGTGTGCACCTGTAGTTCCAGTTACTTGAAAGGCTGAGGCTAGAGGTTTACCTGAGCCCAGCAACTCGAGGCTGTGGTGGCTCTGAGTGTGCCACTGTTCTCCAGCCTGGGCAGCAGAGTGAGACTTGGACCCCAAAAAAATAAATAAATAAAAGAAAGAAGAGGTCGGGCGATGTGGCTCAAGCCTGTGATCCCAGCACTTTGGGATACTGAGGCAGGGAGAGTATTGCTGGAGTTCAGGAGTTGGAAGTCAGCCTAGACAACATAGGGAGACCATGTCTCTACAAAAATAAACAATCAAAAAAATTAGCTGAGCGTGGTAGCACATGTCTATAGTCCCAGCTACACCAGAGGCTGAGGAAAAAGGATTGCCTAGCCGGGCTCGGTGGCTCAGCCTGTAATCCCACGCCTTTGGGAGGCTGAGGTGAGTGGATTGC
>NW_007248164.1:355274-361988 GCF_000164805.1 Carlito syrichta
CGATAAATCAAAAAAAATCAGCCGGGCGTGGTAGTGCACGCCTGTAGTTCCAGCTACTTGGAAGGCTGAGGCGGAAGGATCGCCGGGGCCCAGCAGGTCGAGGCTGTGGTGGCCAGGAGCGGCCACTGCACTCCAGTCTGGGCGACAGAGTGAGACTCCAACTCAAAAAAAAAAAAAAGGATCGCCTGAGCCTGGGAGGTAGAGGCTGTGGTGAGCTGTAAACTGTGCCACTGCACTCCAACCTGGGTGCCAGAGTGAGACCCTGACTCCAAAAATAAATAAGATACTTAAATCTATTAGTGTCATTAGAAAATAAAATAGCCCAGGTGTGGGGGCTCAGGCCTGTAATCCCTGTACTTTGGGAGGCAGAGGTGAGAGGATTGCCTGAGCTCAGGGGTTCGAGACCAGCCTGGGCATCATGGCGAGACCTCATCTCTACAATGAACCAAAAGTCAGCTAGGTGTGGTGGCACATGCCTGTGGTTCCAGCTACTTGGAAGGCTAAGGAAGGATCGCCTGAGCCCAGCAAGTCGAGGCTGTGGCAGCCGTAAGCATGCCACTGCTCTCCCGCCTGGTCAACAGAGTGAAACTCTGACTCAAAAAGAAAGAAAGAAAATGAAACAGTTTTATGAGGTAGCGTTGCTGGTCAGCAGATGAAAGTCAGTTACTTGTGGGATTCACGGATTTGATTTTGCTTATTTTCTGGGTCTATTGCAACTCACATTTATGAAGTACTATGAGCTTTCCATTATTAATTCATTCATTCGCTAATTGCACATCAATTTCTGGCTCCCCACTATGTGCCAGCATTATTTGTTCTTCATAACACCCCTATCATCACCCATATCATCAACCCTGTTTACCCATAACAGCCTGTCTACGATTGCAAGGATTCAACACAAGGTATGCCAGGGATCTACCATCAGTGACCTCCTAAATATTTAGTGAATAGTTGCTGAGATATGTAGTTAAAACAGGTGTATATAAACATGAAAGTAGTTGTATGTAGGAACTAAAAGCTTTTGTCTGGTTCATTAGAAAAAGCTTTCTAAGCCGGACTCAGTGGCTCAGCCTGTAATCCCAGCACTTTGGGAGGCTGAGGTGAGAGGATTGCCTGAGCCCATGGGTTCGAGACCCACCTGGGCAACTTGGCGAGACCTCATCTGTACAACAAATCAAAAAATTAGCTGGGCGTGGTAGCACATGCCTGTAGCTCCGGCTACTCGGAAGGCTGAGGCGGAAGGATCGCCGGAGCCCAGCAGGTCGAGGCTGTGGTGGCCGGGAGCGGCCACTGCACTCCAGTCTGGGTGACAGAATGAGACTCCAACTCAAAAAACAAAAAAAAAAAAAAAAAAAGAAAAAGCTCTCTAGGAGAGTAGGTGTCGATTGGGTCCTCATCCAGGGGACGATTTCTTAGATATGGGAAGACTTACCATGGGCACGAGTCACTATCACATGTCTAAACGAGATTGTTCATTTCAGACAATCTGAGACCCAGGGTAAGACCAGGTACCAGCTACTTGTGTAGGTGGGGGAGGTCTAGAGGCAGACACATGGCTAGTGTCAAAGGTAAACAAAGCCAGACACTAGTTAAAGTGGTACAGACAGACCGTCATTAGCAATAACTACTGCAACAGGGAAGCGGGCTCAGTATCAACTGAACTCAACTTCAATTTGTACAGAGATGACTGGATCTTTTGTTTAGTTTTTTTTTTTGAGTTGGAGTCTCACTCTGTCGCCCAGACTGGAGGGCAGTGGCCGCTCCCGGCCACCGCAGCCTCGACCTGCTGGGCTCCGGCGATCCTTCCGCCTCAGCCTTCCGAGTAGCCGGAATTACAGGCATGTGCTACCACGCCCAGCAGATTTTTTGATTTATTGTAGAGATGAGGTCTTGCTGCCCAGGCGGGTCTCGAACCCGCACCAAATATGACTTTTTGCCACAAGTTCTCTCTGACCTTCCTGCCTATGCTTAGATACAGAGAAGTGGCTTCCCCTCCCTGCTATTCATTATCTATTGCAGAAAAGAAAAGCAAGGTAAGACCACACATGAGTAGACCCTCTTTCAAGTATAATGTCTGTCTCTCAGGTTCATTCAGCATCCAAAGATAACTATTTGCTGGTTGTTTTGTTGTTTTTTTTTTGAGTTAGAGTCTTACTCTGTCGCCCAGACTGGAGTGCAGTGACCGCTCCCTCTGTCGCCCAGACAGGAGTGCAGTGACCGCTCCTGGCCACCGCAGCCTCGACCTGCTGGGCTCCAGCAATCCTTCCGCCTCAGCCTTCCAAGTAGCTGGAACTACAGGCGTGCGCTACCACGCCTGGCTAATTTTGTATTTATTGTAGAGATGAGGTCTCACCAAGTTGTCCAGGTAGGTCTCGAACCCGTGGGCTCAGGCAATCCACTCACCTCAGCCTCCCAAGGCGCGGGATTACAGGCTGAGCCACTGAGCCCGGCTTATTTGCTGGTTATTCCGTTTCTGCATCCATTCATTCTCCCAACCATGTGTTGCCCCCAATAGAATTTCTGTTCCTCCCCCTCTCCTGTTTTGCCAGAACAGAAGTCCTCATCCTTCCTGTTACCTCAAGAGGGTACCTAAGTTTCTGTAACTCATTGGGAAGTTGGGTTTTCACTCTAAAGGTTCCCATGTATACAGGCTAAATAAAATATGTGTGACTTTTCTTCTGTTCATCAACTTGCCCCATGCCAGTGATTTTTTTTTCCAGTTGGGGTTCCACTCTGTCACCTAGGCTGGAGTGCAGTGGCACACCCACAGTCACCGCAGCCTCGACCTGCAGGGTTCAGGCTTTCCTTCCACCTCAACCTTCCAAATAGCTGGAAATACACCCGGCTAATTCTTGGATTTATCATAGAGACGAGATCTCAACAAGTTGCACCCTGTTTTTGTTTTGTTTTTTTGAGTCCAAGTCTCACTGTTGCCCAGGCTGGAGTGCAGTGGTATGCTCATGGCTATCTTAGCCTCCACCTGCTGGCCTCAGGCGATCCTTTCTCCTCAGCCTTCCAAGTAGCTGGAACTATAGGCGCGGGCCACCATGCCTGGATACTTTTTTGATTTATTGCAGAGACGAGGTCTCGCCAAGTTGCCCAGGCTGGTTTCGAACCCCTGGGCTCAGGCAATCCTCTCACCTTCGCTTCTCAAAGTGCTGGGATTACAGGTGCAAGCCACCACGCCTGGCTATATATTTAGTTAATGCTAGCTATCTGCTTTCTGATCATTCTTCCCTTCCACAAGATCTGAAAAACCCTTCACAACCAGCTAGCGGAGATCTGCCTAAACTATCCCTGAAGGACGATGGCGCCAGTGAGACTCGGTACCCTTTGAGGCCAAGAGATTTATTAGAGCAGCGGCTACAGGGAGAGGGAAGGAGGTCTGTAACCGCCTGGTGGGAAAAGGGAGTGAGAGAGAGAGGGCGAGAGAGAGGTCTGTATTTATCGGTTTTGGGAGGAGGCGGCCTGTGCTCTCTGAGCCTGGCCGTGCCAGCCAGAGCCATCTTAGGGTCTTTATTGGAGGGAGCTATGAGGTAGTATTCCTATAGGGAGATAATGTTTGTACATGAGTTTCTAAGTTTCGCGCGCGCACCGGAGAGGCAGGAATTTATGGCCTTTGTTGTCTTTGTTAGGTTCCCTAGTGTTGGTGCCATCTCGGGAGACATCCTTCTGGCTGTTTCCCGTGCCTTTCAATCCCTCTTCACCCTGCGCTCCTAGACTTCTAAAAACGAAAATTCTCTCCTTGACCAAACTTTAGCCAGGCTCCTCCAACCCCTTTTCTCAACTAGGCTTCAACCTTGCCCTATCAGAGTTACCCACTATCAGCACAAAAGATTTCATCCAACCCCTCGTACCATGTCAAGAGACTTAAACACTAACATAGTTTCTTAAACAAGTCCCATCCCCAGGATTCCCCTAGGCCCTCTTAAGAGTGCCTGCTTTAGAAAGTCTAAGGCTGCCAAAAAATTCAATCCATCATCTGATGATGGTGCGGGGTCATAGCCATTGACCCCCTAAAGTTTCACTGAAAAATCACTGGCATAGCCAGGTGCAGTGGCTCATACCTGTAATCCCAGCCCTTTGGGAGGCAGAGGCAAGAGGATTGCCTGAGTCCAAGGGTTCGAGACCAGCCTTGGCAATAAATCAAAAAGTCAGTCTGTCATGGTGGTGCATGCCTGTAGTTCCAGCTACTTGGAAGGCTGAAGCGAAAGGATCGCCTGAGCCCATCAGGTCCAGGCTGCGGTGGCCAGGAGCGTGCCACTGCCCTCCAGCCTGGGTGACAGAGTGAGACTCCAACTAGAAAAAAAACAATTAAAAAAACAAAACAAAAAACTATATATATAAACTATATCTATGTGAACTCCATATATAGAGAATATATTTTATATATGGATATAAGCCATATATAATATAAATTAACTTACCCCGAGTGGGGTGCAGCACAAATCCATGGGTTCTTTGACGACCCTGAAATAATTTTTTAGAGTGGTCAGCAAGTTTCAAAACAAAGTTTATCAGAGAAAGAAGAGAGGAAAGGAAGGGCTGGTGAAAATGTCATACCAGAAAGGTCTGGGACAGGCAAGACTCTCTGAAAGGAGACTTCTCTTTGCTCTCAACTACGAGCTAGATATGGCTACCTGGTTATTGATGTGCTAAGGATGGAGCACGGGTAACCCTTGCCCTCTGCCTCTGATGGGAGGAGGGTTTTTTGTTTTTGTTTTTGTTTTGAGTTGGAGACTCATTCTGTTGCCCAGGCAGGAGCGCAGTGGCAGGCTCACTTCAACCGCAGACTTGACCTGCTGGGCTCAGGAGATTCTTCCACATCAACCTTCCAAGTAGCTGGAACCATAGGCGTGCACCACCATGCCTGGCTGATTTTTTGATTTATTGTAGAAACGAGGTCTCGTTAAGTTTGCCCAGGCTGGTCTCGAACCCATGGGCTCAGGCAATCCTCTCACCTCGGCTTCCCAAAGTGTTGGGATTATAGGCGGGAGCCACTGCGCCAGGCCAGGGGCTTTTTTATGATTCTTTCTATGGTTTTGATCAGTTAAGGGGTGGGGTTGAGTCTTTTGCTTTAAGGATTTTTAGTGATTATGAGCTGAAAGGTTGGGCTGTCCTATTTTTACATCTGATGGGATTTGCTTTTGATTTGCCAAGGGGATGGAGTAGGCTGCCAGCTTGGCCTGCAGTAAAATGTTATTTTAAAACTGTCTGAACGTTTCCTAAAACCTACCTACCGGAAATTTATCTAGCTATGTCTAACTTGTACTAGCTCCCCTGCCTTGTTAACAATATATGCAAACAATACCTGGGGTGCCAAAAATTGCATACACATTTTAAGAGATGTTATCTATGTACTGTTTATTTATCTTTTTATTTATTATAGAGATGAGGTCTTACCAGTTGCCCAGGCTGGTCTTGAACCCCTGACTCAGGCAATCCTCTCTCCTCTGCCTCCCAAAGTGCTGGGATTACAGGCATGAGCCACCACTCCTGGCTTATCTATGTGATATTTTTAACTTGCCATAGTCAGAAGTGTCTGGACTCTGATGGTAACTACTTTGAGCACCTCTTGTGATTGCAGAAGTCAAGCAAAACTTGAATTCATCTCTTGTTATTGGTATATATCATTACAATTTTAAGAGTTTTTTCTTTCTTAAAATGTGTATACGTTTTTTGGCACCCTCTGTATATATTAACTATTAACAATATATAACAATATATTGTCAATATATAATTAACAATATATAATATACAGAGTAACTATGTATTAACTGTATGTATACACACATATATATGAAATAAAGGAAATGAGAAATGAGAAGAACAAAGGCTAGCTATTCAGAGCTGGCTACAGCAGAAAAGTCAGCCATCATCGCCTGCATTTGGCAGAGACTTGAAGGCAGGCGTGGGGTGGGACAGCTTATAGTGGACAAAAGAGGCAGCTTCCTGTGCCCTGATGGGAGGCTATTGGCTTGGGGCAACCGGAGGCAGCTAACTGTGAGGTCAGCTGCCTACACGAATGGTTGGGAGGCATATTTGACTTTCTCTGATTGGTCTGAAGTTAGAAGCAGGAACAAAGGGAGGCTGTCAGTTAGTAATTAAGTCCTGGCCACTTGGGATCACTTGTTACAGAAGTTACAATTTATCTTTCCAGATTGTAACTAGGGACAACAGCAGTCTGGCTTCCTGCAAGTCTGCCTTATAGCTGGCTGGCTTCTTGGGCTGTTTATTGAGGTTAAGAAGTTGATTTCTTGGGCACGTTGCTGCAGGTTATAGGTCAGAGTTCTGACCACTGCTATTTGCATATTCAGTCTCTCAATATATATTTTACCTGAGGGCCGGGCACGGTGGCCTCGACCTGTTGGGCTCAAGCGATCCTTCTGCCTCAGGCTTCCAAGTAGCTGGAACTACAGGCACGTGCCACCATGCTCAGTTAATTTTTTGATTTATTGTAGAGATGAGGTCTCGCCAATTTTCCCAGGCTGGCCTTGAACCTGTGGACTCGGGTAATCCTCTCACCTTGACTTCCCAAAGTGCTGGGATTATAGGAGTGAGCCACCGTGCCCGGCCTTCCCACATGTCCTTTTACCCTATAATAATTATTATTATTTTTGTTGGTGTTGTTTTGAGTTGGAGTCTCACTCTGTCGCCCAGACTGGAGTGCAGTGGCCGCTCTCAGCCACCGCAGCCTCGACCTGTTGGGCTCCC